>NW_028137595.1:0-16919 GCF_965140915.1 Aythya marila
GGCAGCCGGACTGGTGTGGGGCTCCGTACTGGTCTGGGAGCGTCCATACTGGTTTGGGGCACCCTACTGGTTTGGGGCCACCCATACTGGTTTGGGATCCCCATACTGGTCTGGGAGACCCGTACTGGTTTGGGGTCACCCATACTGGTTTCAGGACTATTCATACTGGTTTGGGATCCCCATACTGGTTTGGGGTCACCCATACTGGTTTGGGACCCCATTACTGGTTCCAGCCCCTCCCTGTACTGGTTTAGGACCACTCTTACTGGTCCCAGTCCCCCCATACTGGTTTCAGCCCCCCCATACTGGTTTAATTCCTCCCCCCAGTACTGGTTTAGGATCATTCTTTACTGGTCCCCAACCCCCCCATACTGGTTTGGGGACCCCCATACTGGTCCCAGCCCCCCGTACTGGTCCCAGTGCCCCGTACTGGTGTAGGCCGGCTCTTACTGGTCTCACTGGTCTGGGGGGCGCCGCCCCTTTAATGCGGGCTCAGGGCCCCCCCCCCGGCCCCCCCCCCCCCGCTCTCCGGGGGGGGCTCCGAGCTCCTCGGGGGGGGCGGGGCCCGGGGGGGGGCTCGGGGGGGGGCCCAGCCCCAGCAGGTCCCGGAGGGGAGGGGCAGCTCCTGGGGGACAGCAGCGTCAGGGGGCGGGGCTTAGGGGAGGGGGCGGGGCTTAGGGAGGGGGCGGGGCTTAGGGGAGGGGGCGGGGTTTGGGGAAGGGGGCGGGGCTTGGGGGAGGGGGCGGGGTTTGGGGGCTGGGGGCATTGGGGGGTCAGAGGTCATTGGGGGTAGGGGTCAGGGGTCAGGTTTGGGGGTCAGAGGTCATTGGGGGGTCAGGGGGTCAAGCGTCAGGGGTCAGGTTTGGGGGTCAGGGGTCATTGGGGGTGAGGGGTCAGGGGGTCAGGGGTCATTTTGGGGGGTCAGGGGTCACGTTTGGGGGGTCAGGGGTCATTTTGGGGACGGTCAGGTTTGGGGGGGCTCAGGGTCAGCCCAGGGGTCAGGGTGGGGTCAGAGGTCAGCTAAGGGTCAGGGGCCAGGGTAGGGGTCAGGGGTCAGGATGGGGTCAGAGGTCAGGTACAGGTCAGGGGTCAGGGAGGTGTCAGAGGTCAGGGTGGGGCGTGGGGTCAGGGGTCAGGTAGGGGTCGGGGTCAGAGGTCAGGGTGGGGTCAGGGGCCAGGTAGGGGTCAGGGGTCAGGATGGGGTCAGAGGTCAGGTAGGGGCCAGGTAGGGGTCAGAGGTCAGGGTGGGGTCAGGGGTCAGAGGTTAGGGGTCAGGGTGGGGTCAGGGGTCAGGTAGGGGTCAGGGGTCAGAGGTCACGAAGGGGTCAGGGGTCAGGTAGGTGTCAGAGGTCAGGATGGGGTCAGGGGTCAGGGTGGGGTCAGGGGTCAGGTAGGGGTCAGGGGTCAGAGGTCAGGGGTCAGGCCCCACCTGTGCGGCCGCGAGCTGCAGCAGGATGCCCTCAGCACGGCTCAGCACCTCCTCCGCGTCCAGGGGGGGGCCGGGAACGGGGGGGACCTGGGGGCGGCATCGGGATGGGGACGGGGACGGGAGGGTCCCTGACCCCAAACAGGGTCCCTGACCCCAAACAGGGTCCCTGACCCCAAACCTGGGTCCCTGACCCCAAACCTGGGTCCCTGACCCCAAACCCAGGTCCCTGACCCCAAACAGGGTCCCCGACCCTAAACCCAGCTCCCTGACCCCAAACCCGGGTCCTTGACCCCAAACAGGGTCCCTGACCCTAAACACAGGTCCCTGACCCCAAACCTGAGCCCCTGACCCTAAACCCAGGTCCTTGACCCCAAACCCGGGTCCCTGACCCCATCCCAGGGTCCCTGACCCCAAAGAGGGTCCCCGACCCCAAACAGGGTCCCTGATCCCAAACCCAGCTCCCTGACCCCAAACCCAGTTCCCTGACCCCAAACAGGGTCCCTGACCCCAAACAGGGTCCCTGACCCCAAACCCAGCTCCCTGACCCCAAACCTGGATCTCTGACCCCAAAGCTGGGTCCCTGACCCCAAACCCAGCTCCCTGACCCCAAACCCGGGTCCCTGCCCCCCCCGGTGTCCCCACCCCCATCCCTTCCCCTATACCCCCCTCCTGTCCCCCTGTCCCCACCCGTGTCCCCCCCCCCCCCAGCCCGCCCCCGCCCCCCCCACCTCGTCCCCGTCGCTGTCGCTGTCCCCGTCGTTGTCCCCGTCGCTGTCCCCCGTCCGCGCCCCCCCCGGGGCCCCCCCCGGTCCCGCTCAGCCCCCAGGATGGCGCAGGCCAAAACCAGCTGGAAATTGGGGCAGGGCAGCCGGGTCCACAGCACCTGGGGGGGGGCAAAGGGGGGGGGGCATTTGAAGGGGGGGGGTCCCCAACATCCCCAAAGCCCCCCCATGCCCCCAGAAGCCCCCCCCAATCCCCAATGCCCCCCCGATGTCCCCAGACCCCATAACCCCCCCATTCCCCCCAACCCCCCCAGACCCCATAACCCCCCCATAACCCCCCCCAAACCCCCCCAATTTCCCCAAATGCCCCCCCCACCCCCCATGATGCCCCCCATAGCCCCAAATTTTCCCCCACCCCCCGACCACCCCCACCCCCCCGATACCCCCCAACTGCCCCCACCCCCCATGACCCCCCCCGACCCCCCCATATCCCCCAATACCCCCCCAACCCCCCCCAACTCCCCCCACCCCCCGTGACCCCCCATGACCACCCCATGACCCCCATGACCCCCCCGTGACCCCCCCACCCCCCCCCCCGACCCCCCCAACCCCTCCCAACTCTCCCCCACCCCCCCATGACCCCCCGTGACCCCCCTTGACCCCCCCACCCCCCATGACTCCCATGACCCCCCCATGACCCCCCCACCCCCCCCACGCCCCCCTGACCCCCCCCCATATCCCCCCATGACCCCCCCACCCCCCCATGACCCCCATGACCCCCATGACCCCCCCATGACCCCCCCTGCCCCCCCTCACCTCGCACAGCCTCTGGCTCCCCCCCAGCCCGAAGCGGGGCAGGAAGCGGAGCTGCAGCCAGCGGCTGGCGGCGGCTGATGGGGGTCACCATGGCAACCGTCACCATAGCAACGGGCTGCCCAATCACGCGCCGCCCCGCCGCCATAGCAACGCCGCCCCGCCCACGCGTCGCCATAGCAACGCGTCGCCATGGCAACCCCGCCCCCCGCCCCGCCCACGCGTCGCCATGGCAACCCCGCCCCCGCCCCGTCATAGGAACCCCGCCCCGCCCACTCGTCGCTATAGCAACGCGTCGCCATGGCAACCCCGCCCCGCCCACGCGTCGCCATGGCAACCCCGCCCCCGCCGCCGCGGGAAGCCGCCGCCATGGCAACGCCCGGCAAGTGGGCGGGGCTAAGCGTTACCATGGCGACGCTGCGCCCATAGCAACGGGGCCTACTAGGAAGTGCCCCCCCAGGGCTGGTTTTGGGGCGTTTTGTTGCTTTTTTGGGGGTTTGCGGGGTCCTGCAACCCCACGGGGCTGGTTTTGGGGTGAATTCCCCAGTTTTAGTGTCACCTTTCTGTCTCCCTAAGGGCTGCTTTGGGGCCATTTCCTCTGACTTTGGGGCGCTGCAATGCCCCACACCCCCCAGGAAGCTCATTTTGGGGCCGTTTCCCCCATTTTGGGGTACCAAATTAATTCTATACCCCCCGTAGGACCAATTTTGGGTCATTTCCCAGCATTTTCGGGTACCAAATCAACCCTACAACTCCCATAGAACCAATATGGGGCCATTTCTCCCAATTTTGGGCACCCCTAAACCCCACAGCCCCCTAAACCCATTTTGGGGCCATTTCCCCCATTTTTAGGACACCCCCTAACCCCCCCAGCCCCAATTCGGGCCCATTTCCCCCATTGCCCCCCCAGCCCCCCTCCCCAGCCCCAATTTGGGGCCACCTCCCCCCTCCCCATCCCCCCCCTCTATTTTTGGGGCTAATTCCCGTGATTTTGGGTACGTACCCGGGGGGTGCCCCCTCCCCGGCTCCAGCACCCGCAGGAGCTGCCCCAGGAGCCCCCGCTGCCGCCTCAGCCCCTCCCGCGTCGGCCCGAAATTACCCCCTGGCGGGGGCAAAAAAATAACAAAAAATGGATAAATTAGGAAAAAAACTTTGCCCCCCCCTCCCAGGACCCCCAAAAAAACAAAATTCCCATTTTTGGGGTCGCAAAAGTGCTGCTTTTAGGGGTATTTTTGCCCTTTTGGGGTCATGGTTTAGGACCCCCCATTTTGTGGTCTGCCCCCCCCAATTTTGGGGTCCAAGTTTTGGGTTTCTCCCCATTTTTGGGTCAATCCCACCATTTTTGGGTCACCCCCATTTTGGGTTTATTCCCCCCATTTTGGGGTCCTGATTTAGGGGCCCCCCCCATTTTGGGCTCCCCCCCAATTTTAGGGTCTGGGTTTTGGGTCCCCCCCACCCCATTTTGGGCTCTGCCCCCCCCCCAATTTTGGGGTTTCCAGTTTAGGGTTTCTCCCCATTTTTGGGGTCAATCCCCCCATTTTTGGGTCACCCCCATTTTGGGGGCCCGGTTTTGCCCCCCCCCCCCATTTTAGGGTCCCCTTTTCACCCCCTTTAGGGCCCCCCCCCTCCCATTTTGGTCCCATTTTTACCCCCAAATTTTGGGTTTCCCCCCAATTTCCCCCCAATTTTGGGGTCCCCCAATTTCGGGGTGCCCCCCCCGTTCCGGGGTGCCCCCCCCAAATTTTGGGGTGCCCCCCCCCCTCACCACGGCCTCCATGACGTGGCAGAAACCCCAAAAGGCCTCGGCGGGGGGGGGGCAGGCGGCCACCAGGGGGGCCAGGAGCTCGGCCATGCCCCGCACGTAGCCTGGGGGGGGGGGGGGGGGGCAGAATTAATTGGGGGGGGGGTCACCAGCACACCCCCCCCACGGACCCCCCCCCCAAATACCACCCCCAGGACCCCCCAGGAGTTCCCAGCTTCTCAGGACCCCCCAGGACCCCCCCAGGACCCCCCCAACCCCCCCCCCAGGGCCCCCCCTTACCCGCCCAAGACCCCCAAGACCGCCAGGACCCCCCAAGACCCCCCCCCCAGACCCCCCTAGGCCCCCCCATACCCCCCCAAATCCCCCCCAACCCCTCCCAGACCCCCCCTGGGCCCCCCCCAAGACCCCCTCAAGGCCCCCCAAACCCCCCCAGGACCCCCCCAGGACCCCCCCAATCCCCTCCAAACCCCCCCAAATCCCCCCCAAGCCCCCCCCAAACCCCCAGGAGCCCCCCAGGCCCCCTCCCAACCCCCCCAGACCCCCCCAGAAGACCCCCCCAAACCCCCCAAGACTCCCAGGACCCCCCCAAATCCCCCCCAAGACCCCTCCAACTCTCTCCCAACCCTCCCCAAGACACCCAGGACCCCCCCAGGCCCCCCAAGACCCCCCCAAGACCCCCCCAATCCCCTCCAAATCCCCCCCAAACCCCCCCAGGACCCCCCCAAATCCCCTCCAACCCACCCCAAATCCCCCCAGGAGCCCTCCAAGACCCCCCCAACCCCCCCCAACCCCCCTCCAGGACCCCCCCAATCCCCTCCAACCCCCCCCAAACCCCCCCAGGACCCCCCCAGACCCCCCCCAATCCTCCCCAACCCCCCCCCAAGACCCCAAGGACCCCCCCAAATCCCCCCCAACCCCTCCCAGACCCCCTTTGGGCCCCCCCCAAACCCCCCCAACCCCCCCCCATACCCCCCCAGGCCCCCTCCCAACTCCCCCAGGACCCTCCCAGACCCCCCCCAAACCCCCCCAGCCCCCCCAGGACCCCCCCAAGACCCCCCCAATCCCCCCAAATCCCCCCTAACCCCCCCCAAATCCCCCCAATCCCCCCCTAAACCCCCCAACCCCCCCCAAATCCCCCCAAGACCCCCCCAACCCCCCCCAAGACCCCCCCAAATCCCCCCCAGGACCCCCCCAGGACCCCCCCGGGCCCCCCCCACGCACCCATGTCGAAGTGGTACATGCAGTAGGTGAGCAGCACCTCGCGCAGCGTCGCCACCGGCACCTCGGGGGGGCACCGCGCCAAATCCCGCTCTGGGGGGGGCACCGGGGGGTTGGCGTGACCCCAAAAGGGATTTGGGGGAGCCGGGATGGGGGCGGGGGCGGGAACCCCATTAATGAGGTTTTGGGGAAAAAGAGGGCAGATTTGGGCTCCGTGGGGAAAGTTTTGGGGGGACATGGGGGGGTTGGGGGGGGTTTGGGGTGCAGGGGGGGCAGTTTTGGGGACCCCATTGATCGGATTTTGGGGTGTAATGGTAGGGTTTGGGGACCCCATGAATGAGGTTTTGGGGCGCAATTGGGTAAATTTGGGGTCACGCTGAAATAGGTTTTTTGGGGGGCTGGGGGGCGGGTTTGGGGGGATGTGGGGAGGATTTGGGGGGGCATGGGGGCAGGGCTGGGGACCCCATGGAGCACGTTTTGGGGTCTATGGATGGGATTTGGGGTCCCATTAAGCAGGATTTGGGGTCAATGGGGCAGGATTTGGGGTCCATGGGGGCAGGATTTGGGGCTCTATGGGGCAGAATTTGGGGCTATGGGTCAGAATTTGGGGCTCTATGGGGCAGAATTTGGGGTTATATGGGGCAGGATTTGGGGCCCTATGGGGCAGGATTTGGTGCTGTATGGGGCAGGATTTAGGGCTCTGTAGGGCAGGTTTTGGGTCTCTATGGGTCAGGTTTTGGGGCCCTATAGGGCAGGATTTGGGGTTCCATGGGGCAGAATTTGGGCTCCATGGGGCAGGATTTGGGGCAGGATTTGGGGTCAATGGGGCAGATTTGGGGTTCCATGGGGCAGGATTTGGGGTCCATGGGGCAGGATTTGGGGCAGGATTTGGGTTATATGGGGCAGGATTTGGGGTCAATGGGGCAGGATTTGGGGTCAATGGGGCAGGATTTGGATCTCTATGGGTCAGGTTTTGGGGCCCTATAGGGCAGGTTTTGGGGCTCTATAGGGCAGGATTTGGGGTCAATGGGGCAGGATTTGGGGCAGGATTTGGGGTCAATGGGGCAGGATTTGGGGCTCACCCATGCGGTGCCGGTACCCCCTGAGCACGCGGTTCCTGCGCTCCTGCTCCGGGCTCAGCGAGCGCCACTGCAGCCGCATGCGCTGGTACGACGCCCTGGGGGGGGGCACGCGTGTTATTGCGTGTTATCGCATGTCATAGCATGTTATCACATGTTATCGCGTGTTATCACGTGTTATTGCATGTTATCATATGTTATAGTGTTATTGCATGTTATGAAATGTTGCGTGTTATCACGTGTTATCATGTTATCCCGTGTTAAGGCATGTTATCCTATGTTATTGTGTGTTATGGCATGTTATCACGTGTTATAGCAAGTTATCATGTGTTATAGCATGTTACCATGTGTTATAGCAGGTTATGGTGTGTTATAGCATGTTATCACGTGTTATAGCATGTTACCACATGTCATAGCATGTTATCGTGTTATGGCATGTTATCGTGTGTTTTAGCATGTTATCATATGTCATAAAATGTTATCATGTGTTATTACATGTCATAGCACGTTATCGTATGTTATCCCATTATTGCATGCTATCACATGTTCTCGTGTATTATCACGTGTTGTGTTATCACGTGTCATAGCATGTTATCACCTGTTATCGGGTGGCATAGCATGTTATCCCGTGTTATCCCATGTTAGCCCATGTTATTCCGTGTTATCACGTGTTCTCACACGCCATCCCATGTTATCACGCATCAGCGCCCCCTCCCCCACCCCAAAGCCTTCACCCCCCTCCTCCCCCTGCCTCCCCCAGCCCCCATTTCCCCTCCCCCATCTTCCCCCATTAAGCCCCCCCCCACCCCACGACCCCCCCCATAGCACCCCCAGACCCCCTCCATGTCCCCCCCCACCCCATAACCCCCCATGGCCCCCCCCACACCCCCCAACCCCCTCCATGACCCCCCCATTCCCCCCTATGACCCCCCCTTGCCCCCCTATGACCCCCCCATACCCCCCCATACCCCCCCCAACCCCCCCATGACCCCCCCGTGCCCCCCCCCGCCCCCCTCACCTCCTGTCCCTCTCCCCGTCGGGGTCCCGCGCCCCCCCCCACGCCCGCAGCCCCAGCAGCCGGGGCCAGGCCTCGGGGCGGGCCTCGGGGGTCAGCCCCTGGGGGGAGGAGCCTCGTCAGGACACGCCCCCTTCCGCTGACCACGCCCCCTTTTCGTTAACCACGCCCCCTTCCCGTTAACCACGCCCCCAGCCATTGGCCACGCCCCCTCCCTAACCCCGCACCCCCTCCCACCCAGCCCCACCCTAGTGTAAGCCCCGCCCCCTTCACAAGCCCCGCCCCCGCATCCCAATAGCCCCACCCACCAGACGCACTCCTCCCAGTAGCCCCGCCCCCTCTGATTAGCCACGCCCCCTCAAAGAACCCCGCCCACTTAACAGTAACCCCACCCCTCACAGGAGCCAACCCCATGCAACAGCCACGCCCCTCCTGCTAGCCACGCCCCTCCACGTTAACCACGCCCCCTTGTTATAGCCCCACCCCCACCGGTAGCCACACCCCCTTCCAGTAGCCCCACCCACTCCTATAGCACCCCAGTCCACGCCCCCTCCCATTAGCCCCTCCCACCCATTAGCCCCACCCCTTCCCATTACCCCCTCCAATCAGCTCCACCCCTCCCCTGTAGCCCCACCCCCTCCCAGTAGCCCCGCCCCTCGCGGTAGCCCCGCCCCCTCAGGCCCCGCCCCTCACCCCGCGGAAGATTCGCTGCCGCATCCCCCTCGGGGTCCAGGCTCCGCCCCTCCGCGTCCAGGCTCCGCCCCCACTCCTCCAGCGTCACCGGGGGGCCCCGCGGGGGGGAGGGGCGGGGCCCCAGCGTCACCTGGGGGCGGGGCCAATCAAACCCCACCCCTCTTGGCCCCACCCACCCCCTGGCCCCACCCCCTCCCAGCTGCAGGCCCTCCTAGCCCCGCCCCCTGCACCCATGACCCCGCCCACCCTGGCCACACCCCCACTGTCCCGACCCTTCATGGCCCCGCCCCTGTCTGGACCCGCCCTCGTGGCCCCGCCCAACCAGCTCCGCCCCCCACAGCTCCTGGCCCCGCCCCTTTCCTGGCCCCTCCCCCGTGTTGGCCCCACCACCACATCCTGGCCACGCCCCTTTCAACGAGGCCCCGCCCCTCATGGCCCCACCCATTCCCCCTGCCCCCACCCACCCAGGCCCCGCCCCTTCCTGGCCCCGCCCCCTCCAACCAGCCCCCGCCCTTTCATGACTCCGCCCCCTGACTCCACCCATCCAAGCCCCGCCCCCTCCCACCCCTCCCGCCCCCCATCCCAGCCAGGCCCCGCCCCTCACGGCCCCGCCCCCTTCACCCAGGCCCCACCCCTTCCCACCCTTCCTGACCCCGCCCCCTCCACCCATGCCCCGCCCCCCCCCGTTGTCCCCGCCCACTCACGCAGGTGATGACCTCGAAGGGCGGCTCCGCCTCCTGCTCAGGCCCCGCCCCCGGCCCCGCCCCCTGGCCCCGCCCCCCCAGCAGCCGGCTCAGCCCCCCCACGGTGGCCGCATACGGAGCCTGCAGCAGGCGCTGGGGGGGGGGGGGGGGGGGTCAGGACCCCTGGGGACCCCCCCCAAAATGACCCCCCCCCAAAATTAACCCCCCCCCCAATTGACCCCCCCTTTGGGGCCCCCCCCGGACCCCAAATTTAACCCCTGGAGTCCCCCTGCCCCCCCCAAAAAGCCCCCCCCCCAAATTGAACCCCCCCCCTCAAATTGACCCCCCGCAATTACCCCCCCAAATTGCCCCCCCCCCAAATTGACCCCCCTCTTGGATCCCCCCCCCCAAATTGCCCCCCCCCGTACCCATAATTAACCCCCCCGCCCCCAAAATTTAACCCCTGCAGCCCCCCCCATTGCCCCCCCCCAAATTCCCCCCCCCCAAAGTGCCCCCCCCCCCACCAGGAGCCCCCCCCATTGCCCCCCCCCATCACCAGACCCCCCCTTTTGGACCCCCAAAATTACCCCCCCCATTGCCCCCCCCCATTGAACCCCCCCATAAAGGACCCCCCCAGGACCCCCCCATGAGACCCCCCCCCAAATAACCCCCCTCAAAACTCCTCCCCCATATACCCCCCCAAAGACCCCCCCCCAAAAGAGCCCCCCCCAAAAGACCCCCCCCAAGAGCCCCCCCCCCATTTAGGGACCCCCCCCATAAGCCCCCCCCCCCCCTTTTTGCCCCCCCCTCACCGTCACCAGCCCGGGCGAGGGGGGGTCCGGGGGGGGGGCGCTGTCGTCGCCCACCAGCAGCAGCCGGGGGTCGCGGGGGCACCTGGGGGGGGGGCGGGGGGGGCACAAAAATAACCCCTGGGGGCCCCCCCCAAAAATTCCCCCCCACCCAAATGCCCTCCCCCAATTCACCCTCCCCCAATGTGCCCCCCCCAAATGCCCCCTCCCTGAAGCCCCCCCCAAATTGCCCCCCCCCGGGTGACCCCCCAAATTGCCTCCCCCCAAATCCCCCCACCCCCCAGAAATCCCCCCCCGGGTGCCCCCCCCCCACAAATCCCCCCCCAAATTGCCCCCCCCCGGGTTCCTCCCCCCCCCAAATCCCCCCCCCAAATTGCCCTCCCCCAAATTGCCCCCCCCGGGTGACCCCCCCCAAACTGCCCCCCTCAAATCCCTCCTCCCCAAAGGCCCCCCCCCCCAAATCCCCCCCCCCAAATCCCCCCCTCCCCCAATTGCCCCCCCCGGGTGACCCCCCCCAAATCCCCCCTCCCCAAATCCCCCCCCCCAAACTGCCCCCCCTCCCCAAATCCCCCCCCCCCAATTGCCCCCCCCCCGGGTTCCTCCCCCCCCCAAATCCCCCCCCCCCAAATTACCCCCCCCCAAACTGCCCCCCCCCCAAAGTGCCCCCCCCCACTCACGGCCGCAGCCTCCCCCCCATTCTCCGGAGCAGGCGGCGCTGCCCCCCCCGGGGCAGGAGCAGGGGGGGGGGGCAGGGCCCCCCCCGGGGCAGCAGCACCAGCAGGGGGGGGCCCAGCCCGGGGGGGCCCCGGCGCAGCCCCCGCAGCTCCCCCAGCCCCAGGCGGAACGCGGACACCGGGCCCCCTGCGGGGGGGGCTCCCAGTTCAGACCAGTGACGACCAGTTCGGACCAGTGCCGACCAGTAACCTCCCAGTGAAACCCCCAGTACCTCCCAGTACCTCCCAGTTCCGACCAGTGCCAACCAGTAACCTCCCAGTGCCCCCCCAGTACCTCCCAGTGCCCCCCCAGTACCTCCCAGTAACCTCCCAGTGCCCTTCCAGTTCGGACCAGTGACGACCAGTAACCTCCCAGTGCCCCCCCAGTACCTCCCAGTGCCCCCCCAGTACCTCCCAGTACCTCCCAGTTCCGACCAGTTCTGACCAGTGACGACCAGTAACCTCCCAATGCCACCCCCATTCATCCCAGTGTCCCCCCAGTGCCTCCCAGTTCAGACCAGTACCTCCCGGTACTTCCCAGTATCCCCTCCAGTGCCTCCCAGTGCCCAACCAGTGCCTCCCAGTTCGGACCAGTACCTCCCAGCAACCTCCCAGTGCCCGCCCAGTACCTCCCACTACCACCCAGTGCCTCCCAGTTCGGACCAGTGCCTCCCAGTAACCTCCCAGTACCACCCAGTGCCCCTCCAGTTCACCCCAGTTCCTCCCAGTTCCTCCCAGTTCGGATCAGTACCTCCCAGTATCTCCCAGTACCTCCCAGTATCCCCCCCAGTACCTCCCAGTACCTCCCAGTGCTCTCCCAGTTCATCCCAGTACCTCCCAGTGCCTCCCAGTACCACCCAGTGCCCTCCCAGTTCAGCCCAGTGCCCCCCAGTAACCTCCCAGTATCCCCTCCAGTACCTCCCAGTACCCCCCAGTGCCCACCCAGTCCCTCCCAGTACCTCCCAGTGCTCCTCCAGTTCATCCCAGTGCCACCCCAGTACCTCCCAGTTCCTCCCAGTGCCCACCCAGTGCCTCCCAGTGCCCCCCCAGTTCATCCCAGTTCCTCCCAGTGCCCCCCAGTACCTCCCAGTACCACCCCAGTACCTCCCAGTGCCCACCCAATACATCCCAGTGCCCACCGAGTGCCTCCCAGTGCCCCCCCCAGTTCATCCCAGTCCCTCCCAGTGTCCGTACCGGGGCTGGGGGGGTGCCGCAGGGGGGGGCTCAGCACGGCCCAGTCGGGCTCAAAGCCGGGGTCGGGGGGCTCGTCCTGGGGGGGCAGCGGGGGGTGACTGGGAGGGACTGGGAGGGGACTGGGGGGGATACTGGGAGGGACTGGGAGGGACTGGGAGGGGACCGGGGGGGGTACTTGGGGTTACTGGGGGGTACTGGGAGGGACTGGGAGGGGACTGGGGGGATACTGGGAGGGATTGGGAGGGACTGGAGGGTACTGGAAGGAACTGGAGGGGTACTGGGAAGGATGGGGAGGGACTGGGAGGGTACGGGGGGGGTACTGGGGGTTACTGGGGGGTACTGGGAGGGGACTGGGAGGGACTGGGAGGGACTGGGAGGCACTGGGGTCCCACCTCATCCTCGGGGGGCTCGCCCGGCTCCTCGTGGGGATCCCACTGCAGGATCAGGTCCTCGGGCTGCACGGCACCAGTACAGACCAGTATAAACCAGTATGCACCAGTACAGACCTGCAAGCCCCCTTCTCTCCCGCTCCCAGCCCCCCCGCCCAGCCCAGTCTCCCCCAGTGCCTCCCAGTGTCCCCAGTTCCCTCCCAGTGCCCCTCATTTCATTCCCAGTACTCCCCAGTTCCATCCCAGTTCTTCCCCCCCACCCTCCCAGTCCCTCCCAGTATCCCCAGTTCATTCTCAGTTCCCCCTCCCACTCCGTCCCAGTGCCTCCAGTCCCACCCTGTCCCTCCCAGTTCCCTCCCAGTTCCCCCCCAGCCCCTCCCAGTACCCCCAGTCCCTCCCAGTATCCCCCCAGTCCTCCCCAATTCCCCCCTAGTTCCCTCCCAGTGCCCCCCAGTCCCTCCCAGTGCCATCCACTTCCCTCCCAGTCCCTCCCAGTCCCCTCCAGTTCCCTCCCAGTCCTTCCCAGTGCTCCCAGTACCCACCCCCTGCAGCAGCCGCAGGGTCCCCACCACCCCCTCCTGGGGGGGGCCGGAGCGCAGCCGGGGGAGGGCGCGGACGCCGTCGAGGAGCAGCAGGACCTGGGGGCGATGACGTCATCAATGACATCATTATCATCATTATCGTGATCCTCGTTATCATCGTCATCGTTATCGGCGTTATCATTGTCGTTATCGCCCCTATCGGCATTATCATCTAAATTATCGGCTCTATCGTCATCAATATCGTCGATATCGTCGTTATCGTCATCGTTATCATCGTTATCGTCATCATCATTATTGTTATGTTGTCGTTATTGTCGTTATTGTCATCAATATCATCGATATCGTCGTTATCATCATCGTTATCATCATTATCGTTATTGGCATTGTTGTTATTGTCACTATTATCATCAATATCGTCATTGATGTTGTCATTATCGTCATCGTTATCGGCATTATCATTGTCGTTATCGTCACTATCAGCATTATCATCTAAATTATCATCTCTATCGTCATCAATATCATTGATATCGTCGTCATCGTCATCATCGTTATCATCATTATTGTTATATTGTCACTATCGTCATAAATATCACTGATATCATCGTTATCATCATCGTTATCATCGTTATCGTCATTGTCATTGTCATTATTGTCACTATCGTCATTGTCATCGGCAGTATTGTCACTATTGTCATCAATATCGTCATTGATATTGTCATTATCGTCATCGTTATCGGCATTGTCATTGTCATTATTGCCACTATCGTCATTGGCAACGGCATTATCATCGCTATTGTCTTCAATATCGTTGATATCGTCGTTATCAACACCATTATCATCATTATCGTTATTGGCATTGTCGTTATCGTCACTATTGTCATTGTCATCGGCATTATCATCACTATTATCGTCAATATCGTCATTGATATAGTCATTATCGTCATCGTTATCAGCATTGTCATTGTCGTTATCGCCACTATCATCTGCATTATTGTCTCTATTGTCGTCAATATCAGCGATATCATCGTTATCATCATCATTGTTATCATTACCGACATCATCGTCATCATCGTTATCGTCATTATTGTCATTGGCATTAGCATTATCGTCACTATTGTCATCAATATCGTTGATATCGTCGTTATCAACATCGTTATCATCGTTATCGTTATTGTCATTGTCGTTATCGTCACTATCATTGTTGTCATCAGCATTATTATCACTATTGTCATCAATATCGTCACTGATATTGTCATTATCGTCATCGTTATCGGCATTGTCGTTGTCGTTATCATCACTATCAGCATTATCATCTACATTATCGTCTCTATTGTCATCAATATCAGCGATATCGTCGTTATCATCATCATTGTTATCATTATCGAGATCATTGTCATCATTCTTGTCATCATCGTCATCATCGTTATCGTCATTATTGTCATTGTCATTGTCATTATCATCACTATCATCATTGGCATCGGCATTATCGTCGCTATTGTCATCAATATCGTTGATATCGCCGTTATCGTCATCATTATCGTCATCATCGTCATCGTCGTTATCATCATTATTGTTATATTGTCGCTATCGTCATCAATATCGTTGATATCGTCATTATCATCATCATTATCATCGTTATCACCAGTATTACCGTCAGTATCCTCGTTATCGTCATCATCATTAATGTTATCTTCATCACTGTCATCGTTATCGTCACTATCGCCATCGTTATCATCATCGTTATTGTTGTCATTGACCATTATCATTATTGTCATCGTTATTGTCATCGCGTCATTGTCACTGTCGTTATTGTCATTATCGTTATCGTCATTAGCATCATCGTTATCGTCACTAATATTATCAATATCCCCATTGATAACTGCCTTATCGTCATCGTTATCGTCATTATCGTCATTATCGTTATCGTTGTTGTCGTCGACGTCATTGTTGTCATCATCGCCGTCATTTTTATTGTCATTATCGCCATTATTGTCATTATTGTCATTATCGTGATTATTGTCACTATCGCGATCAATGTCCTCATTATCGCCGTCTCGTTATCGCCGTCGTTATCGCTATCGCCATTGTTATCGCCATTGTCATCGTCATCGCCCTCATTGTCACCCGTTGGTGACGTCACCCGTCAATGACGTCACCGCCATTGTCACCGGTGATCATCGTTACCATACCCGACAATGACGTCAGCACCAGTGCCACCCAGTACAGACCAGTCCGAACTGGTGCCACCACCACCGGTGTTGTCCAGTGACTCCCAGTACCCCCCAGTGCCATGACCAGTGCCTCCCAGTGTCTCCCAGTACCTCCCAGTGTCCCAACCAGTGCCTCCCAGTATGTTCCAGTACCACCCAGTGCCCTCCAGTGTCTCCCAGTGCTCCCCAGTTCCACCACCAGTGCCACCAGTTCCAGCACCAGTCTGTCCCAGTATCTTCCAGTGCCACCACCAGTGCCCCCCAGTCGCTCCCAGTCTGTCCCAGTGCCACCCAGTGCCACCCCCAGCGCCCCCCAGTCCGTCCCAGTCTGTCCCAGTCCGTCCCAGTCTCTCCTAGCGCCCCCCGCCCCCTCCCCTCTGACGTCACGCCCGGTGCCACCGCCCCCCGACCCCCGCCGGTGACGTCACGCGCCGCGCGGTCACGTGGTGCCGGCCCTCACCCGCTCGCCCTCCGCCTCCATCCTCCAGCCGCCTCCGCTCCGCCCCCGCGCGTCACTTCCGCCCGCAAAGCCCCGCCCCTTCCCCGAACTATTGGGCGGGGCTGCGGAGTGACGTCACCGCTCCGCCGCCATTTTGGGGCTGGGCGCCGCCATCTTGGCAGGGAGGCGGGCTGCGCCATCTTGGGGGCGGGCGGCGCCATCTTGGGGCAGGGCGACGCCATCTTGGGGCAGGGCGACGCCATGTTGGTGGGGGCGACGCCATGTTGGAAACGGGCGGCGCCATGTTGGTGGGGGCGGTGCCATCTTGAGGCCGGGTGGCGCCATGTTGGGGCCGGGCGGCGCCATCTTGGGGCCGGGCGACGCCATCTTGGGGCCGGGCGAAGCGGAGGGGGCGTGGCCGGTGGGGGTCAGAGGTCATGCGTGACGTCAGGCGGGCGCGCGGCGGGGGGGGCCCCGGGGAGCGGCGGAGCCCGGGCAGGTAACGGGCGGCGCGGGACGGGACGGGGCGGGCGGCGGCGCCGTCGTGACGTCACGCGTGACGTCACCGGCCGGCGCCCACGGCACGCGCGAGGCCCCGCCCACGGGACCCCCTCCCCCGCGACCCCCTCCCGGAGCCCCCAGTACAGACCAGCGGCTCCCAGTCCTCCCAGTGCCCCCCCCCACACCGGGACCCTTCCTGGACCCCAGCCCCCACCCAGTGCCCCCAGACCTCCCAGTGACCCCCCAGTGACCCCCAACACCCCCCAGTACCCCCCATAGCCCCTCCCCAGCCCCCCCCAGACCCCAGTTCCCCCCCCAGCCCCTCCAGTACCCCCCAGTAACCCCAGTTCCCCCCCCCAGGCCAATGGCAGCTCAGCAGCGGGAGCTCTGGGGACCCCCAGTACCCCCAATACCCCCCATAGCCCCCCATTACCCCCCCAAATCCCCCCAGTGCCCCCCCAAAACCCCCCAGTAACCCCTCCCAGCCCCTCCCAGTAACCCCCAGTAACCCCCAGTTCCCCCTCCCAGGCCGATGACAGCTCAGGGACCCCCAGTACCCCACTATAGCCCCCCAATACCCCCATTACCTCCCCAAATCCCCCCAAAACCCCTCAGTAACCCCCCCAGCCCCTCCCAGTACCGTAACCCCAGTTCCCCCCCCCAGGCCGATGGCAGCTCAGCAGCGGGAGCTCTGGGACCCCCAGTACC
>NW_028137594.1:0-57397 GCF_965140915.1 Aythya marila
AACGGAGACCCCAAAAACGTCAAAAACACCCCAAACAAGAACGGCATCACCCCCAAAACTGGAAGAAAATCCCCCAAAACCACAGATCCACCCCAAAGACACCCTAAACCTACCTGATGTTCTCCAAAACCCACAATTTACCCTTTTCCAACACGATGACCAACGAGAACCAAACAGAACCCAACTGAGACCCCAAAAAACGTCAAAAACACCCCAAACAAGAACGGCATCACCACCAAAACTGGAAGAAAATCCCCCAAAACCATAGATCCACCCCAAAACCACCCTAAAACTACCTGATGTTCTCCAAAACCCACAATTTACACCTATTTAACATAATGACAAACAAGAAACCAACAAAACCTAATGGAGACCCCAAAACACGTCAAAAACACCCCAAAAAATATCGGCATCACCCCCAAAACTGGAAGAAAATCCCCCAAAACCATAGATCCACCCCAAACCACCCTAAACCTACCTGATGTTCTCCAAAACCCACAATTTACCCTTTTCCACCATGATAACCAACGAGAACCCAACAAAACCAACGGAGACCCCCAAAAACGTCAAAAACACCCCAAACAAGAACGGCATCACCCCCAAAACTGGAAGAAAATCCGCCAAAACCATAGATCCACCCCAAAGACACCCTAAACCTACCTGATCTTCTCCAAAACCCACAATTTACCCTTTTCCAACACGATGACCAACGAGAACCCAACAGAACCCAACAGAGACCCCAAAAAACGTCAAAAACACCCCAAACAAGAACGGCATCACCCCCAAAACTGGAAGAAAATCCCCAAAAACCATAGATCCACCCCAAAACCACCCTAAACCTACCTGATCTTCTCCAAAACCCACAATCCACACCTATTTAACATAATGACAAACAAGAACCCAACAAAACCTAATGGAGACACCAAAACACGTCAAAAACACCCCAAACAAGAAAAGGATCACCACCAAAACTGGAAGAAAATACACCAAAACCATAGATCCACCCCAAACCACCCTAAACCTACCTGATCTTCTCCAAAACCCACAATTTACCCTTTTCCACCATGATGACCAACGAGAACCAAACAAAACCCAACGGAGACCCCAAAACACTTCAAATACACCCCAAAAAAGAACAGGATCACCCAAAAAGAAGAAAAGCCCAAATACCATAGATCCACCCCAAAAGTCCCCCTAAACCTACCTGAAGTTCTCCAAAACCCACAATCTACACTTTCCACCATGATGACCACGAGAACCCAACGAAACCCAACGGAGACCCCAAAACACGTCAAAAACACCCCAAACAAGAACGGACTCAACACAGAAAACGAAAGTAAACCCCAAAAGCCATAGATCCACCCCAAAAGTCCCCCTAAACCTACCTGATGTTCTCCAAAACCCACAATCTACACTTTTCCACCATGATGACCAACAAGAACCCAACTAAAACCAAACGGAGACCCCAAAACATGTCAAAAACACCCCAAAAAAGGAACTGCATCCCCAAATAACAGAAGAGAAGACCAAATACCATGAATCCACCCCAAAAGTCCCCTAAACCTACCTGAAGTTCTCCAAAAACCACCATCTACACTTTTCCACCATGATGACAATGGAAAAACCAAGGAAACCAAACGGAGACCACAAAACACGTCAAAAACACCCCAAAAAAAACTGCATCACTCCAAAAAAACAGAAGAAAACCCCATATACCATGAATCCACCCCAAAAGACCCCCTAAACCTACCTGATGTTCTCCAAAACCCACAATCTACACTTTTCCACCATGATGAAAACGGAAAACCCAACAAAACCCTACGGAGACCACAAAACACGTCAAAGACACCCCAAAAAAGAACTGCATCGCCCCAAGAAACAGAAGAAAACCCAAATACCATGAATCCACCCCAAAAGTCCCCTAAACCTACCTGAAGTTCTCCAAAACCCACAATCTACACTTTTCCACCATGATGACCACGGAAAACCCAACGAAACCCAACGGACACCCAAAACACGTCAAAAACACCCCAAACAAGAACGGACTCAACACAAAAAACGAAAGAAAACCCCAGAAGCCATAGATCCACCCCAAAGGTCCCCCTAAACCTACCTGATGTTCTCCAAAACCCACAATCTACACTTTTCCACCATGATGACCAACAAGGACCCAACTAAAACCTAACGGAGACCCCAAAACATGTCAAAAACACCCCAAAAAAGGAACTGCATCACCCAAAAAACAGAAGAAAAGCCCAAATACCATAAATCCACCCCAAAAGTCCCTAAACCTACCTGAAGTTCTCCAAAACCCACAATCTACACTTTTCCACCATGATGACCACGGAAAACCCAACGAAACCCAACGGACACCCCAAAACACGTCAAAAACACCCCAAAAAAGAATGGGATCAACACAAAAAACGAAAGAAAACCCCAAAAGCCATAGATCCACCCCAAAACTCCCCCTAAACCGACCGGATGTTCTCCAAAACCCCACAATTTACACTTTTCCACCATGATGACCAACAATAACCCAACTAAAACCAAACGGAGACACCAAAACATGTCAAAAACACCCCAAACAAGAATGGGATCAACACAAAAACGTAAGAAAAACCCATATACCATGAATCCACCCCAAAAGTCCTCCTAAACCTACCGGATTTTCTCCAAAACCCCACAATTTACACTTTTCCACCATGATGACCAACAAGAACCCAACTAAAACCAAACGGAGACACCAAAACATGTCAAAAACACCCCAAACAAGAATGGGATCAACACAAAAAACGAAAGAAAACCCCATATACCATGAATCCACCCCAAAAGTCCCCCTAAACCTACCTGATGTTCTCCAAAACTACACAATCTACACTTTTCCACCATGATGACAATGGAAAAACCAAGGAAACCCAACAAAGACCACAAAACACGTCAAAAACACCCCAAAAAAGAACTGCATCACCCCAAAAAACAGAAGAAAACCCCATATACCATGAATCCACCCCAAAAGACCCCCTAAACCTACCTGATGTTCTCCAAAACCCACAATCTACACTTTTCCACCATGATGAAAATGGAAAACCCAACAAAACCCTACGGAGACCACAAAACACGTCAAAGACACCCCAAAAAAGAACTGCATCACCCCAAAAAACAGAAGAAAACCCCAAATACCATGAATCCACCCCAAAAGTCCCCTAAACCTACCTGAAGTTCTCCAAAACCCACAATCTACACTTTTCCACCATGATGACCACGGAAAACCCAACGAAACACAACGGAGACCCCAAAACACGTCAAAAACAACCCAAACAAGAATGGGATCAACACAAAAAACGAAAGAAAACCCCAAAAGCCATAGATCCCACCCAAAAGTCCCCCTAAACCTACCTGATGTTCTCCAAACTCCACAGTTTACACTTTTCCACCATGATGACCAACAAGAACCCAACTAAAACCAAACGGAGACCACAAAACATGTCAAAAACACGCTAAAAAAGGAACTGCATCACCCCAAAAAAACAGAAGAAAACCCCAAATACCATGAATCCACCCCAAAAGTCCCCTAAACCTACCTGAAGTTCTCCAAAACCCACAATCTACACTTTTCCACCATGATGACCACGGAAAACCCAACGAAACCCAACGGAGACCCCAAAACACGTCAAAAACACCCCAAACAAGAACGGACTCAACACAAAAAAACGAAAGAAAACCCCAAAAGCCATAGATCCACCCCAAAAGTCCCCTAAACCTACCTGATGTTCTCCAAAACTACACAATTTACACTTTTCCACCATGATGACCAACAAGAACCCAACTAAAACCAAACGGAGACCACAAAACATGTCAAAAACACCCCAAAAAAGAACTGCATCACCCCAAAAAACAGAAGAAAAGCCCAAATACCATGAATCCACCCCAAAAGTCCCCTAAACCTACCTGAAGTTCTCCAAAACCCACAATCTACACTTTTCCACCATGATGACCACGGAAAACCCAACGAAACCCAACGGAGACCCCAAAACACGTCAAAAACAACCCAAACAAGAATGGGATCAACACAAAAAACGAAAGAAAACCCCAAATACCATGAATCCACCCCAAAGGTCCCCCTAAACCTACCTGATGTTCTCCAAAAACCCACAATTTAAACTTTTCCACCATGATGACCAACAAGAACCCAACTAAAACCAAACGGAGACCCCAAAACACGTCAAAAACACCCCAAAAAAGAACTGCATCACCACAAAAAACAGAAGAACACCCCATATACCAGGAATCCACCCCAAAAGTCCCCCTAAACCTACCGGATGTTCTCCAAAACCCACAATCTACACTTTTCCACCATGATGACCACGGAAAACCCAACGAAACCCAACGGAGACCCCAAAACACGTCAAAAAAAAACTAAACAAGGACGGGATCAACACAAAAAACGAAAGAAAACCCCAAAAGCCATAGATCCACCCCAAAAGTCCCCCTAAACCTACCTGAAGATCTCCAAAACCCACAATCTACACTTTTCCACCATGATGACCACGGAAAACCCAACGAAACTTAACGGAGACCCCAAAACACGTCAAAAAAACCTCAAACAAGGACGGGATCAACACAAAAAACGAAAGAAAACCACAAAAGCCATAGATCCACCCCAAAAGTCCCCCTAAACATACCTGATGTTCTCCAAAAACCCACAATTTACACTTTTCCAAGATGATGACCAACAAGAACCCAACTAAAACCAAACGGAGACCACAAAACATGTCAAAAACACGCTAAAAAAGGAACTGCATCACCCAAAAAAACAGAAGAAAAGCCCAAATACCATGAATCCACCCCAAAAGTCCCCTAAACCTACCTGAAGTTCTCCAAAACCCACAATCTACACTTTTCCACCATGATGACAACGGAAAACCCAACGAAACCCAACGGAGACCCCAAAACACGTCAAAAACACCACAAACAAGAACGGGATCAACACAAAAAACGAAAGAAAACCCCATAAACCATAGATCCACCCCAAAAGTCCCCCTAAACCTACCTGATGTTCTCCATAACCACACAGTTTACACTTTTCCACCATGATGACCAACAAGAACCCAACTAAAACCAAACGGAGACCCAAAAACATGTCAAAAAAAACCAAAAAAGAACTGCATCACCCCAAAAAACAAAGGAAAACCCCAAAAGACATAGATCCACCCCAAAAGTCCCCCTAAACCTACCTGATGTTCTCCAAAAACCCACAATTTACACTTTTCCACCATGATGACCAACAAGGACCCAACTAAAACCAAACGGAGACCCCAAAACATGTCAAAAACACCCCAAAAAAGAACTGCATCACCCCAAAAAAACAGAAGAAAAGCCCGAATACCATGAATCCACCCCAAAAGTCCCCTAAACCTACCTGAAGTTCTCCAAAACCCACAATCTACACTTTTCCACCATGATGACCACGGAAAACCCAACGAAACCCAACGGAGACCCCAAAACACGTCAAAAACACCCCAAACAAGAACGGGATCAATACAAAAAACGAAAGAAAACCCCAAAAACCATAGATCCACCCCATAAGTCCCCCTAAACCTACCTGATGTTCTCCAAAAACCCACAATTTACACTATTCCACCATGATGACCAACAAGAACCCAACTAAAACCAAACGGAGACCACAAAACATGTCAAAAACACCCCAAAAAAGAACTGCATCACCCCAAAAAACAGAAGAAAAGCCCAAATACCATGAATCCACCCCAAA
This sequence comes from Aythya marila, assembly GCF_965140915.1. Lineage (NCBI taxonomy): Eukaryota > Metazoa > Chordata > Aves > Anseriformes > Anatidae > Aythya > Aythya marila. Next base: position 5,771 of record NW_028137594.1, read on the forward strand.
AGTCCCCTAAACCTACCTGAAGTTCTCCAAAACCCACAATCTACACTTTTCCACCATGATGACCACGGAAACCCAACGAAACCCAACGGAGACCCCAAAACACGTCAAAAACACCCCAAACAAGAACGGGATCAATACAAAAAACGAAAGAAAACCACAAAAGCCATAGATCCACGCCAAAAGTCCCCCTAAACCTACCTGATGTTCTCCAAAAACCCACAATTTACACTTTTCCACCATGATGACCAACAAGAACCCAACTAAAACCAAACGGACACACCAAAACTTGTCAAAAACACGCTAAAAAAGGAACTGCATCACCCAAAAAAACAGAAGAAAAAGCCCAAATACCATGAATCCACCCCAAAAGTCCCCTAAACCTACCTGAAGTTCTCCAAAACCCACAATCTACACTTTTCCACCATGATGACCACGGAAAACCCAACGAAACCCAACGGAGACCCCAAAACACGTCAAAAACAACCCAAACAAGAATAGGATCAACACAAAAAAAACGAAAGAAAACCCCAAAAGCAATAGATCCACCCCAAAGGTCCCCTAAACCTACCTGATGTTCTCCAAAAACCCACATCTACACTTTTCCACCATGATGACCAACAAGAACCCAACTAAAACCAAACGGAGACCCCAAAACATGTCAAAAACACGCTAAAAAAGGAACTGCATCACCCAAAAAACAGAAGAAAAGCCCAAATACCATGAATCCACACAAAATTTCCCTAAACCTACCTGAAGTTCTCCAAAACCCACAATCTACACTTTTCCACCATGATGACCAACAAGAACCCAAATAAAACCAAACGGAGGCCCCAAAACACGTCAAAACACCACAAACAAGAACGGGATCAACACAAAAAACGAAAGAAAACCCCAAAACCATAGATCCACCCCAAAAGTCCCCCTAAACCTACCTGATGTTCTCCATAACCACACAGTTTACACTTTTCCACCATGATGACCAACAAGAACCCAACTAAAACCAAACGGAGACCCAAAACATGTCAAAAACAACCCAAAAAAGAACTGCATCACCCCAAAAAAAGAAAGAAAACCCAAAAGACATAGATCCACCCCAAAAGTCCCCCTAAACCTACCTGATGTTCTCCAAAAACCCACAATTTACACTTTTCCACCATGATGACCAACAAGGACCCAACTAAAACCAAACGGAGACACCAAAACATGTCAAAAACACCCCAAAAAAGAACTGCATCACCCCAAAAAAACAGAAGAAAACCCCAAATACCATGAATCCACCCCAAAAGTCCCCCTAAACCTACCTGAAGTTCTCCAAAACCCACAATCTACACTTTTCCACCATGATGAAAACGGAAAACCCAACAAAACCCTACGGAGACCACAAAACACGTCAAAGACACCCCAAAAAAAGAACTGCATCACCCCAAGAAACAGAAGAAAACCCCAAATACCATGAATCCACCCCAAAGTCCCCTAAACCTACCTGAAGTTCTCCAAACCCACAATCTACACTTTTCCACCATGATGACCACGGAAAACCCAACGAAACCAACGGAGACCCCAAAACACGTCAAAAACACCCCAAAAAAGAATGGGATCAACACAAAAAACGAAAGAAAACCCCAAAAGCCATAGATCCACCCCAAAACTCCCCCTAAACCTACCGGATGTTCTCCAAAACCCCACCAATTTACACTTTTCCACCATGATGACCAACAAGAACCCAACTAAAACCAAACGGAGACACCAAAACATGTCAAAAACACCCAAACAAGAATGGGATCAACACAAAAAACGAAAGAAAACCCCATATACCATGAATCCACCCCAAAAGTCCCCCTAAACCTACCTATGTTCTCCAAAACCCACAATCTACACTTTTCCACCATGATGACAATGGAAAAACCAAGGAAACCCAACGGAGACCACAAAACACGTCAAAAACACCCCAAAAAAGAACTGCATCACCCCAAAAAACAGAAGAAAACCCCATATACCATGAATCCACCCCAAAAGTCCCCCATAAACCTACCTGAAGTTCTCCAAAACCCACAATCTACACTTTTCCACAATGATGACCACGGAAAACCCAACGAAACCCAACGGACACCCCAAAACAGGTCAAAAACACCCCAAACAAGAACGGACTCAACACAGAAAACGAAAGTAAACCCCAAAAGCCATAGATCCACCCCAAAAGTCCCCCTAAACCTACCTGATGTTCTCCAAAACCCACAATCTACACTTTTCCACCATGATGACCAACAAGAACCCAACTAAAACCAAACGGAGACCCCAAAACATGTCAAAAACACCCCAAAAAAGGAACTGCATCCCCAAATAACAGAAGAGAAGACCAAATACCATGAATCCACCCCAAAAGTCCCCTAAACCTACCTGAAGTTCTCCAAAACCCACCATCTACACTTTTCCACCATGATGACAATGGAAAAACCAAGGAAACCCAACGGAGACCACAAAACACGTCAAAAACACCCCAAAAAAAACTGCATCACCCCAAAAAAACAGAAGAAAACCCCATATACCATGAATCCACCCCAAAAGACCCCCTAAACCTACCTGATGTTCTCCAAAACCCACAATCTACACTTTTCCACCATGATGAAAACGGAAAACCCAACAAAACCCTACGGAGACCACAAAACACGTCAAAGACACCCCAAAAAAGAACTGCATCGCCCCAAGAAACAGAAGAAAACCCCAAATACCATGAATCCACCCCAAAAGTCCCCTAAACCTACCTGAAGTTCTCCAAAACCCACAATCTACACTTTTCCACCATGATGACCACGGAAAACCCAACGAAACCCAACGGAGACCCCAAAACACGTCAAAAACACCCAAAACAAGAACGGACTCAACACAAAAACGAAAGAAAACCCCAAAAGCCATAGATCCACCCAAAAACTCCCCCTAAACCTACCGGATGTTCTCCAAAACCCCACAATTACACTTTTCACCATGATGACCAACAAGAACCCAACTAAAACCAAAACGGAGACACCAAAACATGTCAAAAACACCCCAAACAAGAATGGGATCAACACAAAAAACGAAAGAAAACCCCATATACCATGAATCCACCCCAAAAGTCCCCCTAAACCTACCTATGTTCTCCAAAACCACAATCTACACTTTTCCACCATGATGACAATGGAAAAACCAAGGAAACCCAACGGAGACCACAAAACACGTCAAAAACACCCCAAAAAAGAACTGCATCACCCCAAAAAACAGAAGAAAACCCCATATACCATGAATCCACCCCAAAAGTCCCCCTAAACCTACCTGAAGTTCTCCAAAACCCACAATCTACACTTTTCCACAATGATGACCACGGAAAACCCAACGAAAACCCAACGGACACCCAAAACAGGTCAAAAACACCCCAAACAAGAACGGACTCAACACAGAAAACGAAAGTAAACCCCAAAAGCCATAGATCCACCCCAAAAGTCCCCTAAACCTACCTGATGTTCTCCAAAACCCACAATCTACACTTTTCCACCATGATGACCAACAAGAACCCAACTAAAACCAAACGGAGACCCCAAAACATGTCAAAAACACCCCAAAAAAGAACTGCATCCCCAAATAACAGAAGAGAAGACCAAATACCATGAATCCACCCCAAAAGTCCCCTAAACCTACCTGAAGTTCTCCAAAACCCACCATCTACACTTTTCCACCATGATGACAATGGAAAAACCAAGGAAACCCAACGGAGACCACAAAACACGTCAAAAACACCCCAAAAAAAACTGCATCACCCCAAAAAAACAGAAGAAAACCCCATATACCATGAATCCACCCCAAAAGACCCCCTAAACCTACCTGATGTTCTCCAAAACCCACAATCTACACTTTTCCACCATGATGAAAACGGAAAACCCAACAAAACCCTACGGAGACCACAAAACACGTCAAAGACACCCCAAAAAAGAACTGCATCGCCCCAAGAAACAGAAGAAAACCCCAAATACCATGAATCCACCCCAAAAGTCCCCTAAACCTACCTGAAGTTCTCCAAAACCCACAATCTACACTTTTCCACCATGATGACCACGGAAAACCCAACGAAACCCAACGGAGACCCCAAAACACGTCAAAAACACCCCAAACAAGAACGGACTCAACACAAAAAACGAAAGAAAACCCCAGAAGCCATAGATCCACCCCAAAACTCCCCCTAAACCTACCGGATGTTCTCCAAAACCCACAATCTACACTTTTCCACCATGATGACCAACAAGGACCCAACTAAAACCTAACGGAGACCACAAAACATGTCAAAAACACCCCAAAAAAGGAACTGCATCACCCAAAAAACAGAAGAAAAGCCCAAATACCATGAATCCACCCCAAAAGTCCCCTAAACCTACCTGAAGTTCTCCAAAACCCACAATCTACACTTTTCCACCATGATGACCACGGAAAACCCAACAAAACCCAACGGACACCCCAAAACACGTCAAAAACACCCCAAAAAAGAATGGGATCAACACAAAAAACGAAAGAAAACCCCAAAAGCCATAGATCCACCCCAAAACTCCCCCTAAACCTACCGGATGTTCTCCAAAACCCCACAATTTACACTTTTCCACCATGATGACCAACAAGAACCCAACTAAAACCAAACGGAGACACCAAAACATGTCAAAAACACGCTAAAAAAGGAACTGCATCACCCAAAAAAACAGAAGAAAAGCCCAAATACCATGAATCCACCCCAAAAGTCCCCTAAACCTACCTGAAGTTCTCCAAAACCCACAATCTACACTTTTCCACCATGATGACCACGGAAAACCCAACGAAACCCAACGGAGACCCCAAAACACGTCAAAAACAACCCAAACAAGAATAGGATCAACACAAAAAACGAAAGAAAACCCCAAAAGCAATAGATCCACCCCAAAGGTCCCCCTAAACCTACCTGATGTTCTCCAAAAACCCACAATCTACACTTTTCCACCATGATGACCAACAAGAACCCAACTAAAACCAAACGGAGACCCCAAAACATGTCAAAAACACGCTAAAAAAGGAACTGCATCACCCAAAAAACAGAAGAAAAGCCCAAATACCATGAATCCACACCAAAATTTCCCTAAACCTACCTGAAGTTCTCCAAAACCCACAATCTACACTTTTCCACCATGATGACCAACAAGAACCCAAATAAAACCAAACGGAGGCCCCAAAACACGTCAAAAACACCACAAACAAGAACGGGATCAACACAAAAAACGAAAGAAAACCCCAAAAACCATAGATCCACCCCAAAAGTCCCCCTAAACCTACCTGATGTTCTCCATAACCACACAGTTTACACTTTTCCACCATGATGACCAACAAGAACCCAACTAAAACCAAACGGAGAACCAAAAACATGTCAAAAACAACCCAAAAAAGAACTGCATCACCCCAAAAAAAGAAAGAAAACCCCAAAAGACATAGATCCACCCCAAAAGTCCCCCTAAACCTACCTGATGTTCTCCAAAAACCCACAATTTACACTTTTCCACCATGATGACCAACAAGGACCCAACTAAAACCAAACGGAGACACCAAAACATGTCAAAAACACCCCAAAAAAGAACTGCATCACCCCAAAAAAACAGAAGAAAACCCCAAATACCATGAATCCACCCCAAAAGTCCCGTAAACCTACCTGAAGTTCTCCAAAACCCACAATCTACACTTTTCCACCATGATGAAAACGGAAAACCCAACAAAACCCTACGGAGACCACAAAACACGTCAAAGACACCCCAAAAAAGAACTGCATCGCCCCAAGAAACAGAAGAAAACCCCAAATACCATGAATCCACCCCAAAAGTCCCCTAAACCTACCTGAAGTTCTCCAAAACCCACAATCTACACTTTTCCACCATGATGACCACGGAAAACCCAACGAAACCCAACGGAGACCCCAAAACACGTCAAAAACACCCCAAAAAAGAATGGGATCAACACAAAAAACGAAAGAAAACCCCAAAAGCCATAGATCCACCCCAAAACTCCCCCTAAACCTACCGGATGTTCTCCAAAACCCCACAATTTACACTTTTCCACCATGATGACCAACAAGAACCCAACTAAAACCAAACGGAGACCCCAAAACATGTCAAAAACACCCCAAAAAAGGAACTGCATCCCCAAATAACAGAAGAGAAGACCAAATACCATGAATCCACCCCAAAAGTCCCCTAAACCTACCTGAAGTTCTCCAAAACCCACCATCTACACTTTTCCACCATGATGACAATGGAAAAACCAAGGAAACCCAACGGAGACCACAAAACACGTCAAAAACACCCCAAAAAAAACTGCATCACCCCAAAAAAACAGAAGAAAACCCCATATACCATGAATCCACCCCAAAAGACCCCCTAAACCTACCTGATGTTCTCCAAAACCCACAATCTACACTTTTCCACCATGATGAAAACGGAAAACCCAACAAAACCCTACGGAGACCACAAAACACGTCAAAGACACCCCAAAAAAGAACTGCATCGCCCCAAGAAACAGAAGAAAACCCCAAATACCATGAATCCACCCCAAAAGTCCCCTAAACCTACCTGAAGTTCTCCAAAACCCACAATCTACACTTTTCCACCATGATGACCACGGAAAACCCAACGAAACCCAACGGAGACCCCAAAACACGTCAAAAACACCCCAAACAAGAACGGACTCAACACAAAAAACGAAAGAAAACCCCAGAAGCCATAGATCCACCCCAAAACTCCCCCTAAACCTACCGGATGTTCTCCAAAACCCACAATCTACACTTTTCCACCATGATGACCAACAAGGACCCAACTAAAACCTAACGGAGACCACAAAACATGTCAAAAACACCCCAAAAAAGGAACTGCATCACCCAAAAAACAGAAGAAAAGCCCAAATACCATGAATCCACCCCAAAAGTCCCCTAAACCTACCTGAAGTTCTCCAAAACCCACAATCTACACTTTTCCACCATGATGACCACGGAAAACCCAACAAAACCCAACGGACACCCCAAAACACGTCAAAAACACCCCAAAAAAGAATGGGATCAACACAAAAAACGAAAGAAAACCCCAAAAGCCATAGATCCACCCCAAAACTCCCCCTAAACCTACCGGATGTTCTCCAAAACCCCACAATTTACACTTTTCCACCATGATGACCAACAAGAACCCAACTAAAACCAAACGGAGACACCAAAACATGTCAAAAACACCCCAAACAAGAATGGGATCAACACAAAAAACGTAAGAAAAACCCATATACCATGAATCCACCCCAAAAGTCCCCCTAAACCTACCGGATTTTCTCCAAAACCCCACAATTTACACTTTTCCACCATGATGACCAACAAGAACCCAACTAAAACCAAACGGAGACACCAAAACATGTCAAAAACACCCCAAACAAGAATGGGATCAACACAAAAAACGAAAGAAAACCCCATATACCATGAATCCACCCCAAAAGTCCCCCTAAACCTACCTGATGTTCTCCAAAACTACACAATCTACACTTTTCCACCATGATGACAATGGAAAAACCAAGGAAACCCAACAAAGACCACAAAACACATCAAAAACACCCCAAAAAAGAACTGCATCACCCCAAAAAACAGAAGAAAACCCCATATACCATGAATCCACCCCAAAAGACCCCCTAAACCTACCTGATGTTCTCCAAAACCCACAATCTACACTTTTCCACCATGATGAAAATGGAAAACCCAACAAAACCCTACGGAGACCACAAAACACGTCAAAGACACCCCAAAAAAGAACTGCATCACCCCAAAAAACAGAAGAAAACCCCAAATACCATGAATCCACCCCAAAAGTCCCCTAAACCTACCTGAAGTTCTCCAAAACCCACAATCTACACTTTTCCACCATGATGACCACGGAAAACCCAACGAAACCCAACGGAGACCCCAAAACACGTCAAAAACAACCCAAACAAGAATGGGATCAACACAAAAAACGAAAGAAAACCCCAAAAGCCATAGATCCACCCCAAAAGTCCCCCTAAACCTACCTGATGTTCTCCAAAACTCCACAGTTTACACTTTTCCACCATGATGACCAACAAGAACCCAACTAAAACCAAACGGAGACCACAAAACATGTCAAAAACACCCCAAAAAAGAACTGCATCACCCCAAAAAACAGAAGAAAACCCCAAATACCATGAATCCACCCCAAAAGTCCCCTAAACCTACCTGAAGTTCTCCAAAAACCCACAATTTAAACTTTTCCACCATGATGACCAACAAGAACCCAACTAAAACCAAACGGAGACCCCAAAACACGTCAAAAACAACCCAAAAAAGAACTGCATCACCACAAAAAACAGAAGAACACACCATATACCAGGAATCCACCCCAAAAGTCCCCCTAAACCTACCTGATGTTCTCCAAAACCCACAATCTACACTTTTCCACCATGATGACCACGGAAAACCCAACGAAACCCAACGGAGACCCCAAAACACGTCAAAAACACCCCAAAAAAGAACGGACTCAACACAAAAAACAAAAGTAAACCCCAAAAGCCATAGATCCACCCCAAAAGTCCCCCTAAACCTACCTGATGTTCTCCAAACCCCACAATTTACACTTTTCCACCATGATGACCAACAAGAACCCAACTAAAACCAAACGGAGACCCCAAAACATGTCAAAAACACCCCAAACAAGAATGGGATCAACACAAAAAATGAAAGAAAACCCCATATACCATGAATCCACCCCAAAAGTCCCCCTAAATCTACCTGATGTTCTCCAAAACTACACAATCTACATTTTTCCACCATGATGACAATGGAAAAACCAAGGAAACCCAACAAAGACCACAAAACACGTCAAAAACACCCCAAAAAAGAACTGCATCACACCAAAAAAAACAGAAGAAAACCCCATATACCATGAATCCACCCCAAAAGACCCCCTAAACCTACCTGATGTTCTCCAAAACCCACAATCTACACTTTTCCACCATGATGAAAATGGAAAACCCAACAAAACCCTACGGAGACCCCAAAACACGTCAAAGACACCCCAAAAAAGAACTGCATCACCCCAAAAAACAGAAGAAAACCCAAATACCATGAATCCACCCCAAAAGTCCCCTAAACCTACCTGAAGTTCTCCAAAACCCACAATCTACACTTTTCCACCATGATGACCACGGAAAACCCAACGAAACCCAACGGAGACCCCAAAACACGTCAAAAACAACCCAAACAAGAATGGGATCAACACAAAAAACGAAAGAAAACCCCAAAAGCCATAGATCCACCCCAAAGGTTCCCCTAAACCTACCTGATGTTCTCCAAAACTCCACAGTTTACACTTTTCCACCATGATGACCAACAAGAACCCAACTAAAACCAAACGGAGACCACAAAACATGTCAAAAACACGCTAAAAAAGGAACTGCATCACCCAAAAAAACAGAAGAAAACCCCAAATACCATGAATCCACCCCAAAAGTCCCCTAAACCTACCTGAAGTTCTCCAAAACCCACAATCTACACTTTTCCACCATGATGACCACGGAAAACCCAAGGAAACCCAACGGAGACCCCAAAACACGTCAAAAACACCCCAAACAAGAACGGACTCAACACAAAAAACGAAAGAAAACCCCAAAAGCCATAGATCCACCCCAAAAGTCCACCTAAACCTACCTGATGTTCTCCAAAACTACACAATTTACACTTTTCCACCATGATGACCAACAAGAACCCAACTAAAACCAAACGGAGACCACAAAACATGTCAAAAACACCCCAAAAAAGAACTGCATCACCCAAAAAAACAGAAGAAAACCCCAAATACCATGAATCCACCCCAAAAGTCCCCTAAACCTACCTGAAGTTCTCCAAAACCCACAATCTACACTTTTCCACCATGATGACCACGGAAAACCCAACGAAACCCAACGGACACCCCAAAACACGTCAAAAACAACCCAAACAAGAATGGGACCAACACAAAAAACGAAAGAAAACCCCAAATACCATGAATCCACCCCAAAGGTCCCCCTAAACCTACCTGATGTTCTCCAAAAACCCACAAATTAAACTTTTCCACCATGATGACCAACAAGAACCCAACTAAAACCAAACGGAGACCCCAAAACACGTCAAAAACACCCATAAAAAGAACTGCATCACCACAAAAAACAGAAGAACACCCCATATACCAGGAATCCACCCCAAAAGTCCCCCTAAACCTACCTGAAGTTCTCCAAAACCCACAATCTACACTTTTCCACCATGATGACCACGGAAAACCCAACGAAACCCAACGGAGACCCCAAAACACGTCAAAAAAAAACCAAACAAGGACGGGATCAACACAAAAAACGAAAGAAAACCCCAAAAGCCATAGATCCACCCCAAAAGTCCCCCTAAACCTACCTGAAGATCTCCAAAACCCACAATCTACACTTTTCCACCATGATGACCACGGAAAACCCAACGAAACTTAACGGAGACCCCAAAACACGTCAAAAAAACCCCAAACAAGGACGGGATCAACACAAAAAACGAAAGAAAACCACAAAAGCCATAGATCCACCCCAAAAGTCCCCCTAAACATACCTGATGTTCTCCAAAAACCCACAATTTACACTTTTCCAAGATGATGACCAACAAGAACCCAACTAAAACCAAACGGAGACCACAAAACACGTCAAAAACACGCTAAAAATGGAACTGCATCACCCAAAAAAACAGAAGAAAAGCCCAAATACCATGAATCCACCCCAAAAGTCCCCCTAAACCTACCTGAAGTTCTCCAAAACCCACAATCTACACTTTTCCACCATGATGACAACGGAAAACCCAACGAAACCCAACGGAGACCCCAAAACACGTCAAAAACACCACAAACAAGAACGGGATCAACACAAAAAACGAAAGAAAACCCCAAAAACCATAGATCCACCCCAAAAGTCCCCCTAAACCTACCTGATGTTCTCCATAACCACACAGTTTACACTTTTCCACCATGATGACCAACAAGAACCCAACTAAAACCAAACAGAGACCCAAAAACATGTCAAAAAAAAACCAAAAAAGAACTGCATCACCCCAAAAAACAAAGGAAAACCCCAAAAGACATAGATCCACCCCAAAAGTCCCCCTAAACCTACCTGATGTTCTCCAAAAACCCACAATTTACACTTTTCCACCATGATGACCAACAAGGACCCAACTAAAACCAAACGGAGACCCCAAAACATGTCAAAAACACGCTAAAAAAGAACTGCATCACCCCAAAAAAACAGAAGAAAAGCCCGAATACCATGAATCCACCCCAAAAGTCCCCTAAACCTACCTGAAGTTCTCCAAAACCTACAATCTACACTTTTCCACCATGATGACCACGGAAAACCCAACGAAACCCAACGGAGACCCCAAAACACGTCAAAAACACCCCAAACAAGAACGGGATCAATACAAAAAACGAAAGAAAACCCCAAAAACCATAGATCCACCCCATAAGTCCCCCTAAACCTACCTGATGTTCTCCAAAAACCCACAATTTACACTATTCCACCATGATGACCAACAAGAACCCAACTAAAACCAAACGGAGACCACAAAACATGTCAAAAACACCCCAAAAAAGAACTGCATCACCCCAAAAAACAGAAGAAAACCCCAAATACCATGAATCCACCCCAAAAGTCCCCTAAACCTACCTGAAGTTCTCCAAAACCCACAATCTACACTTTTCCACCATGATGACCACGGAAAACCCAACGAAACCCAACAGAGACCCCAAAACACGTCAAAAAAAACAAAAACAAGAATGGGATCAACACAAAAAACGAAAGAAAACCCCAAAAGCAATAGATCCACCCCAAAGGTCCCCCTAAACCTACCTGATGTTCTCCAAAAACCCACAATCTACACTTTTCCACCATGATGACCAACAAGAACCCAACTAAAACCAAACGGAGACCCCAAAACATGTCAAAAACACGCTAAAAAAGGAACTGCATCACCCAAAAAACAGAAGAAAAGCCCAAATACCATGAATCCACACCAAAATTTCCCTAAACCTACCTGAAGTTCTCCAAAACCCACAATCTACACTTTTCCACCATGATGACCAACAAGAACCCAAATAAAACCAAACGGAGGCCCCAAAACATGTCAAAAACACCACAAACAAGAACGGGATCAACACAAAAAACGAAAGAAAACTCCAAAAGCCATAAATCCACCCCAAAAGTCCCCCTAAACCTACCTGATGTTCTCCAAAAACCCACAATTTACACTTTCCCAAGATGATGACCAACAAGAACCCAACTAAAACCAAACGGAGACACCAAAACATGTCAAAAACACGCTAAAAAAGGAACTGCATCACCCAAAAAAACAGAAGAAAAGCCCAAATACCATGAATCCACCCCAAAAGTCCCCCTAAACCTACCTGAAGTTCTCCAAAACCCACAATCTACACTTTTCCACCATGATGACCACGGAAAACCCAACGAAACCCAACGGAGACCCCAAAACACGTCAAAAACACCACAAACAAGAACGGGATCAACACAAAAAACGAAAGAAAACCCCAAAAACCATAGATCCACCCCAAAAGTCCCCCTAAACCTACCTGATGTTCTCCATAACCACACAGTTTACACTTTTCCACCATGATGACCAACAAGAACCCAACTAAAACCAAACGGAGACCCAAAAACATGTCAAAAACAACCCAAAAAAGAACTGCATCACCCCAAAAAAAGAAAGAAAACCCCAAAAGACATAGATCCACCCCAAAAGTCCCCCTAAACCTACCTGATGTTCTCCAAAAACCCACAATTTACACTTTTCCACCATGATGACCAACAAGGACCCAACTAAAACCAAACGGAGACACCAAAACATGTCAAAAACACCCCAAAAAAGAACTGCATCACCCCAAAAAAACAGAAGAAAACCCCAAATACCATGAATCCACCCCAAAAGTCCCCTAAACCTACCTGAAGTTCTCCAAAACCCACAATCTACACTTTTCCACCATGATGACCACGGAAAACCCAACGAAACCCAACGGAGACCCCAAAACACGTCAAAAACACCCCAAACAAGAACGGGATCAATACAAAAAACGAATGAAAACCCCAAAAACCATAGATCCACCCCAAAAGTCCCCCTAAACCTACCTGATGTTCTCCAAAAACCCACAATTTACACTATTCCACCATGATGACCAACAAGAACCAAACTAAAACCAAACGGAGACCACAAAACATGTCAAAAACACCCCAAACAAGAATGGGATCAACACAAAAAAACGAAAGAAAACCCCATATACCATGAATCCACTCCAAAAGTCCCCCTAAACCTACCTGAAGTTCTCCAAAACCCACAATCTACACTTTTCCACCATGATGACAATGGAAAAACCAAGGAAACCCAACGGAGACCACAAAACACGTCAAAAACACCCCAAAAAAGAACTGCATCACCCCAAAAAAACAGAAGAAAACCCCAAATACCATGAATCCACCCCAAAAGTCCCCTAAACCTACCTGAAGTTCTCCAAAACCCACAATCTACACTTTTCCACCATGATGACCAACAAGAACCCAAATAAAACCAAACGGAGGCCCCAAAACATGTCAAAAACACCACAAACAAGAACGGCATCAACACAAAAAACGAAAGAAAACTCGAAAAGCCATAAATCCACCCCAAAAGTCCCCCTAAACCTACCTGATGTTCTCCAAAAACCCACAATTTACATTTTTCCACCATGATGACCAACAAGAACCCAACTAAAACCAAACGGAGACCCCAAAACATGTCAAAAACACGCTAAAAAAGGAACTGCATCACCCAAAAAACAGAAGAAAAGCCCAAATACCATGAATCCACACCAAAATTTCCCTAAACCTACCTGAAGTTCTCCAAAACCCACAATCTACACTTTTCCACCATGATGACCAACAAGAACCCAAATAAAACCAAACGGAGGCCCCAAAACATGTCAAAAACACCACAAACAAGAAAGGGATCAACACAAAAAACGAAAGAAAACTCCAAAAGCCATAAATCCACCCCAAAAGTCCCCCTAAACCTACCTGATGTTCTCCAAAAACCCACAATTTACACTTTCCCAAGATGATGACCAACAAGAACCCAACTAAAACCAAACGGAGACACCAAAACATGTCAAAAACACGCTAAAAAAGGAACTGCATCACCCAAAAAAACAGAAGAAAAGCCCAAATACCATGAATCCACCCCAAAAGTCCCCCTAAACCTACCTGAAGTTCTCCAAAACCCACAATCTACACTTTTCCACCATGATGACCACGGAAAACCCAACGAAACCCAACGGAGACCCCAAAACACGTCAAAAACACCACAAACAAGAACGGGATCAACACAAAAAACGAAAGAAAACCCCAAAAACCATAGATCCACCCCAAAAGTCCCCCTAAACCTACCTGATGTTCTCCATAACCACACAGTTTACACTTTTCCACCATGATGACCAACAAGAACCCAACTAAAACCAAACGGAGACCCAAAAACATGTCAAAAACAACCCAAAAAAGAACTGCATCACCCCAAAAAAAGAAAGAAAACCCCAAAAGACATAGATCCACCCCAAAAGTCCCCCTAAACCTACCTGATGTTCTCCAAAAACCCACAATTTACACTTTTCCACCATGATGACCAACAAGGACCCAACTAAAACCAAACGGAGACACCAAAACATGTCAAAAACACCCCAAAAAAGAACTGCATCACCCAAAAAAACAGAAGAAAACCCCAAATACCATGAATCCACCCCAAAAGTCCCCTAAACCTACCTGAAGTTCTCCAAAACCCACAATCTACACTTTTCCACCATGATGACCACGGAAAACCCAACGAAACCCAACGGAGACCCCAAAACACGTCAAAAACACCCCAAACAAGAACGGGATCAATACAAAAAACGAATGAAAACCCCAAAAACCATAGATCCACCCCAAAAGTCCCCCTAAACCTACCTGATGTTCTCCAAAAACCCACAATTTACACTATTCCACCATGATGACCAACAAGAACCAAACTAAAACCAAACGGAGACCACAAAACATGTCAAAAACACCCCAAACAAGAATGGGATCAACACAAAAAAACGAAAGAAAACCCCATATACCATGAATCCACTCCAAAAGTCCCCCTAAACCTACCTGAAGTTCTCCAAAACCCACAATCTACACTTTTCCACCATGATGACAATGGAAAAACCAAGGAAACCCAACGGAGACCACAAAACACGTCAAAAACACCCCAAAAAAGAACTGCATCACCCCAAAAAACAGAAGAAAACCCCAAATACCATGAATCCACCCCAAAAGTCCCCTAAACCTACCTGAAGTTCTCCAAAACCCACAATCTACACTTTTCCACCATGATGACCAACAAGAACCCAAATAAAACCAAACGGAGGCCCCAAAACATGTCAAAAACACCACAAACAAGAACGGCATCAACACAAAAAACGAAAGAAAACTCGAAAAGCCATAAATCCACCCAAAAGTCCCCCTAAACCTACCTGATGTTCTCCAAAAACCCACAATTTACACTTTTCCACCATGATGACCAACAAGAACCCAACTAAAACCAAACGGACACACCAAAACATGTCAAAAACACGCTAAAAAAGGAACTGCATCACCCAAAAAACCAGAAGACAAGCCCAAATACCATGAATCCACCCCAAAAGTCCCCCTAAACCTACCTGAAGTTCTCCAAAACCCACAATCTACACTTTTCCACCATGATGACCACGGAAAACCCAACGAAACCCAACGGACACCCCAAAACACGTCAAAAACACCCCAAACAAGAACGGGATCAACACAAAAAATGAAAGAAAACCCCAAAAGCCATAGATCCACCCAAAAGTCCCCCTAAACCTACCGGATGTTCTCCATAACCCCACAATTTACACTTTTCCACCATGATGACCAACAAGAACCCAACTAAAACCAAACGGAGACACCAAAACATGTCAAAAACACCCCAAACAAGAATGGGATCAACACAAAAAAACGAAAGAAAACCCCATATACCATGAATCCACTCCAAAAGTCCCCCTAAACCTACCTGAAGTTCTCCAAAACCCACAATCTACACTTTTCCACCATGATGACAATGGAAAAACCAAGGAAACCCAACGGAGACCACAAAACACGTCAAAAACACCCCAAAAAAGAACTGCATCACCCCAAAAAACAGAAGAAAACCCCATATACCATGAATCCACCCCAAAAGACCCCCTAAACCTACCTGATGTTCTCCAAAACCCACAATCTACACTTTTCCACCATGATGAAAACGGAAAACCCAAAAAAACCCTACGGAGACCCCAAAACATGTCAAAGACACCCCAAAAAAGAACTGCATCACCCCAAAAAACAGAAGAAAACCCCAAATACCATGAATCCACCCCAAAAGTCCCCTAAACCTACCTGAAGTTCTCCAAAACCCACAATCTACACTTTTCCACCATGATGACCACGGAAAACCCAACGAAACCCAACGGAGACCCCAAAACACGTAAAAAACAACCCAAACAAGAATGGGATCAACACAAAAAACGAAAGAAAACCCCAAAAGCCATAGATCCACCCCAAAGGTCCCCCTAAACCTACCTGATGTTCTCCAAAACCCACAATCTACACTTTTCCACCATGATGACCAACAAGAACCCAACTAAAACCAAACGGAGACCACAAAACATGTCAAAAACACCCCAAAAAAGAACTGCATCACCCCAAAAAACAGAAGAAAACCCCAAATACCATGAATCCACCCCAAAAGTCCCCTAAACCTACCTGAAGTTCTCCAAAACCCACAATCTACACTTTTCCACCATGATGACAACGGAAAACCCAACGAAACCCAACGGAGACCCCAAAACACGTCAAAAACACCCCAAACAAGAACGGACTCAACACAAAAAACGAAAGAAAACCCCAAAAGCCATAGATCCACCCCAAAGGTCCCCCTAAACCTACCTGATGTTCTCCAAAAACCCACAATTTACACTTTTCCACCATGATGACCAACAAGAACCCAACTAAAACCAAACGGAGACCACAAAACATGTCAAAAACACCCCAAAAAAGGAACTGCATCACCCAAAAAACAGAAGAAAAGCCCAAATACCATGAATCCACCCCAAAAGTCCCCTAAACCTACCTGAAGTTCTCCAAAACCCACAATCTACACTTTTCCACCATGATGACCACGGAAAACCCAACGAAACCCAACGGAGACACCAAAACACGTCAAAAACACCCCAAACAAGAACGGGATCAATACAAAAAACGAAAGAAAACCCCAAAAACCATAGATCCACCCCAAAAGTCCCCCTAAACCTACCTGATGTTCTCCAAAAACCCACAATTTACACTATTCCACCATGATGACCAACAAGAACCCAACTAAAACAAAACGGAGACCACAAAACATGTCAAAAACACCCCAAAAAAGAACTGCATCACCCCAAAAAACAGAAGAAAACCCCAAATACCATGAATCCACCCCAAAAGTCCCCTAAACCTACCTGAAGTTCTCCAAAACCCACAATCTACACTATTCCACCATGATGACCAACAAGAACCCAACTAAAACCAAACCGAGACACCAAAACATGTCAAAAACACCCCAAACAAGAATGGGATCAACACAAAAAAACGAAAGAAAACCCCATATACCATGAATCCACTCCAAAAGTCCCCCTAAACCTACCTGAAGTTCTCCAAAAACCCACAATCTACACTTTTCCACCATGATGACAATGGAAAAACCAAGGAAACCCAACGGAGACCACAAAACACGTCAAAAACACCCCAAAAAAGAACTGCATCACCCCAAAAAACAGAAGAAAACCCCATATACCATGAATCCACCCCAAAAGACCCCCTAAACCTACCTGATGTTCTCCAAAACCCACAATCTACACTTTTCCACCATGATGAAAACGGAAAACCCAACAAAACCCTACGGAGACCCCAAAACACGTCAAAGACACCCCAAAAAAGAACTGCATCACCCCAAAAAACAGAAGAAAACCCCAAATACCATGAATCCACCCCAAAAGTCCCCTAAACCTACCTGAAGTTCTCCAAAACCCACAATCTACACTTTTCCACCATGATGACAACGGAAAACCCAACGAAACCCAACGGAGACCCCAAAACACGTCAAAAACACCACAAACAAGAACGGGATCAACACAAAAAACGAAAGAAAACCCCATAAACCATAGATCCACCCCAAAAGTCCCCCTAAACCTACCTGATGTTCTCCATAACCACACAGTTTACACTTTTCCACCATGATGACCAACAAGAACCCAACTAAAACCAAACGGAGACCCAAAAACATGTCAAAAAAAAACCAAAAAAGAACTGCATCACCCCAAAAAAAGAAAGAAAACCCCAAAAGACATAGATCCACCCCAAAAGTCCCCCTAAACCTACCTGATGTTCTCCAAAAACCCACAATTTACACTTTTCCACCATGATGACCAACAAGGACCCAACTAAAACCAAACGGAGACACCAAAACATGTCAAAAACACCCCAAAAAAGAACTGCATCACCCCAAAAAAACAGAAGAAAACCCCAAATACCATGAATCCACCCCAAAAGTCCCCTAAACCTACCTGAAGTTCTCCAAAACCCACAATCTACACTTTTCCACCATGATGACCACGGAAAACCCAACGAAACCCAACGGAGACCCCAAAACACGTCAAAAACACCCCAAACAAGAACGGGATCAATACAAAAAACGAAAGAAAACCCCAAAAACCATAGATCCACCCCAAAAGTCCCCCTAAACCTACCTGATGTTCTCCAAAAACCCACAATTTACACTATTCCACCATGATGACCAACAAGAACCCAACTAAAACCAAACGGAGACCACAAAACATGTCAAAAACACCCCAAAAAAGAACTGCATCACCCCAAAAAACAGAAGAAAACCCCAAATACCATGAATCCACCCCAAAAGTCCCCCTAAACCTACCTGAAGTTCTCCAAAACCCACAATCTACACTTTTCCACCATGATGACAATGGAAAACCCAACGAAACCCAACGGAGACCCCAAAACACGTCAAAAACACCCCAAACAAGAACGGGATCAACACAAAAAATGAAAGAAAACCCCAAAAGCCATAGATCCACCCCAAAAGTCCCCCTAAACCTACCGGATGTTCTCCATAACCCCACAATTTACACTTTTCCACCATGATGACCAACAAGAACCCAACTAAAACCAAACGGAGACACCAAAACATGTCAAAAACACCCCAAACAAGAATGGGATCAACACAAAAAAACGAAAGAAAACCCCATATACCATGAATCCACTCCAAAAGTCCCCCTAAACCTACCTGATGTTCTCCAAAACCCACAATCTACACTTTTCCACCATGATGACAATGGAAAAACCAAGGAAACCCAACGGAGACCACAAAACACGTCAAAAACACCCCAAAAAAGAACTGCATCACCCCAAAAAACAGAAGAAAACCCCATATACCATGAATCCACCCCAAAAGACCCCCTAAACCTACCTGATGTTCTCCAAAACCCACAATCTACACTTTTCCACCATGATGAAAACGGAAAACCCAACAAAACCCTACGGAGACCCCAAAACACGTCAAAGACACCCCAAAAAAGAACTGCATCACCCCAAAAAACAGAAGAAAACCCCAAATACCATGAATCCACCCCAAAAGTCCCCTAAACCTACCTGAAGTTCTCCAAAACCCACAATCTACACTTTTCCACCATGATGACCACGGAAAACCCAACGAAACCCAACGGAGACCCCAAAACACGTAAAAAACAACCCAAACAAGAATGGGATCAACACAAAAAACGAAAGAAAACCCCAAAAGCCATAGATCCACCCCAAAGGTCCCCCTAAACCTACCTGATGTTCTCCAAAACCCACAATCTACACTTTTCCACCATGATGACCAACAAGAACCCAACTAAAACCAAACGGAGACCACAAAACATGTCAAAAACACCCCAAAAAAGAACTGCATCACCCAAAAAAAAACAGAAGAAAAGCCCAAATACCATGAATCCACCCCAAAAGTCCCCTAAACCTACCTGAAGTTCTCCAAAACCCACAATCTACACTTTTCCACCATGATGACAATGGAAAACCCAACGAAACCCAAAGGAGACCCCAAAACACGTCAAAAACACCCCAAACAAGAACGGACTCAACACAAAAAACGAAAGAAAACCCCAAAAGCCATAGATCCACCCCAAAGGTCCCCCTAAACCTACCTGATGTTCTCCAAAAACCCACAATTTACACTTTTCCACCATGATGACCAACAAGAACCCAACTAAAACCAAACGGAGACCCCAAAACACGTCAAAAACACCCCAAAAAAGGAACTGCATCACCCAAAAAACAGAAGAAAAGCCCAAATACCATGAATCCACCCCAAAAGTCCCCTAAACCTACCTGAAGTTCTCCAAAACCCACAATCTACACTTTTCCACCATGATGACCACGGAAAACCCAACGAAACCCAACGGAGACCCCAAAACACGTCAAAAACACCCCAAACAAGAACGGACTCAACACAAAAAACGAAAGAAAACCCCAAAAGCCATAGATCCACCCCAAAAGTCCCCCTAAACCTAACAGATGTTCTCCAAAACCCACAATCTACACTTTTCCACCATGATGACCAACAAGAACCCAACTAAAACCAAACGGAGACCACAAAACATGTCAAAAACACCCCAAAAAAGAACTGCATCACCCAAAAAAAACAGAAGAAAAGCCCAAATACCATGAATCCACCCCAAAAGTCCCCTAAACCTACCTGAAGTTCTCCAAAACCCACAATCTACACTTTTCCACCATGATGACAATGGAAAACCCAACGAAACCCAACGGAGACCCCAAAACACGTCAAAAACACCCCAAACAAGAACGGACTCAACACAAAAAACGAAAGAAAACCCCAAAAAGCCATAGATCCACCCCAAAGGTCCCCCTAAACCTACCTGATGTTCTCCAAAAACCCACAATCTACACTTTTCCACCATGATGACTAACAAGAACCCAAATAAAACCAAACGGAGACCACAAAACATGTCAAAAACACCCCAAAAAAGGAACTGCATCACCCAAAAAACAGAAGAAAAGCCCAAATACCATGAATCCACCCCAAAAGTCCCCTAAACCTACCTGAAGTTCTCCAAAACCCACAATCTACACTTTTCCACCATGATGACCACGGAAAACCCAACGAAACCCAACGGAGACCCCAAAACACGTCAAAAACACCCCAAACAAGAACGGACTCAACACAAAAAACGAAAGAAAACCCCAAAAGCCATAGATCCACCCCAAAAGTCCCCCTAAACCTAACAGATGTTCTCCAAAACCCACAATCTACACTTTTCCACCATGATGACCAACAAGGACCCAACTAAAACCAAACGGAGACCACAAAACATGTCAAAAACACGCTAAAAAAGGAACTGCATCACCCAAAAAACAGAAGAAAACCCCAAATACCATGAATCCACCCCAAAAGTCCCCTAAACCTACCTGATGTTCTCCAAAACCCACAATCTACACTTTTCCACCATGATGACCAACAAGGACCCAACTAAAACCAAACGGAGACCACAAAACATGTCAAAAACACGCTAAAAAAGGAACTGCATCACCCAAAAAAACAGAAGAAAACCCCAAATACCATGAATCCACCCCAAAAGTCCCCTAAACCTACCTGAAGTTCTCCAAAACCCACAATCTACACTTTTCCACCATGATGACCACGGAAAACCCAACGAAACCCAACGGAGACCCCAAAACACGTAAAAAACAACCCAAACAAGAATGGGATCAACACAAAAAACGTAAGAAAAACCCATATACCATGAATCCACCCCAAAAGTCCCCCTAAACCTACCAGATGTTCTCCAAAACCCACAATCTACACTTTTCCACGATGACGACAATGGAAAAACCAAGGAAACCAAACAAAGACCACAAAACACGTCAAAAACACCCCAAAAAAGAACTGCATCACCCCAAAAAACAGAAGAAAACCCCATATACCAGGAATCCACCCCAAAAGACCCCCTAAACTTACCTGATGTTCTCCAAAACCCACAATCTACACTTTTCCACCATGATGAAAACGGAAAACCCAACAAAACCCTACGGAGACCCCAAAACACGTCAAAGACACCCCAAAAAAGAACTGCATCACCCCAAAAAACAGAAGAAAACCCCAAATACCATGAATCCACCCCAAAAGTCCCCTAAACCTACCTGAAGTTCTCCAAAACCCACAATCTACACTTTTCCACCATGATGACCACGGAAAACCCAACGAAACCCAACGGAGACCCCAAAACACGTCAAAAACACCCCAAACAAGAACGGGATCAATACAAAAAACGAAAGAAAACCACAAAAGCCATAGATCCACGCCAAAAGTCCCCCTAAACCTACCTGATGTTCTCCAAAAACCCACAATTTACACTTTTCCACCATGATGACCAACAAGAACCCAACTAAAACCAAACGGACACACCAAAACATGTCAAAAACACGCTAAAAAAGGAACTGCATCACCCCAAAAAACAGAAGAAAAGCCCAAATACCATGAATCCACCCCAAAAGTCCCCCTAAACCTACCTGAAGTTCTCCAAAACCCACAATCTACACTTTTCCACCATGATGACCACGGAAAATTCAACGAAACCCAACGGACACCCCAAAACACGTCAAAAACACCCCAAACAAGAACGGGATCAACACAAAAAATGAAAGAAAACCCCAAAAGCCATAGATCCACCCCAAAAGTCCCCCTAAACCTACCTATGTTCTCCAAAACCCACAATCTACACTTTTCCACCATGATGACCAACAAGAACCCAACTAAAACCAAACGGAGACACCAAAACATGTCAAAAACACCCCAAACAAGAATGGGATCAACACAAAAAAACGAAAGAAAACCCCATATACCATGAATCCACTCCAAAAGTCCCCCTAAACCTACCTGATGTTCTCCAAAACCCACAATCTACACTTTTCCACCATGATGACAATGGAAAAACCAAGGAAACCCAACGGAGACCACAAAACACGTCAAAAACACCCCAAAAAAGAACTGCATCACCCCAAAAAACAGAAGAAAACCCCATATACCATGAATCCACCCCAAAAGACCCCCTAAACCTACCTGATGTTCTCCAAAACCCACAATCTACACTTTTCCACCATGATGAAAACGGAAAACCCAACAAAACCCTACGGAGACCCCAAAACACGTCAAAGACACCCCAAAAAAGAACTGCATCACCCCAAAAAACAGAAGAAAACCCCAAATACCATGAATCCACCCCAAAAGTCCCCTAAACCTACCTGAAGTTCTCCAAAACCCACAATCTACACTTTTCCACCATGATGACAATGGAAAACCCAACGAAACCCAACGGAGACCCCAAAACACGTCAAAAACACCCCAAACAAGAACGGACTCAACACAAAAAACGAAAGAAAACCCCAAAAGCCATAGATCCACCCCAAAGGTCCCCCTAAACCTACCTGATGTTCTCCAAAAACCCACAATTTACACTTTTCCACCATGATGACCAACAAGAACCCAAATAAAACCAAACGGAGACCACAAAACATGTCAAAAACACCCCAAAAAAGGAACTGCATCACCCAAAAAACAGAAGAAAAGCCCAAATACCATGAATCCACCCCAAAAGTCCCCTAAACCTACCTGAAGTTCTCCAAAACCCACAATCTACACTTTTCCACCATGATGACCACGGAAAACCCAACGAAACCCAACGGAGAACACAAAACACGTCAAAAACACCCCAAACAAGAACGGACTCAACACAAAAAACGAAAGAAAACCCCAAAAGCCATAGATCCACCCCAAAAGTCCCCCTAAACCTAACAGATGTTCTCCAAAACCCACAATCTACACTTTTCCACCATGATGACCAACAAGGACCCAACTAAAACCAAACGGAGACCCCAAAACATGTCAAAAACACGCTAAAAAAGGAACTGCATCACCCAAAAAACAGAAGAAAACCCCAAATACCATGAATCCACCCCAAAAGTCCCCTAAACCTACCTGATGTTCTCCAAAACCCACAATCTACACTTTTCCACCATGATGACCAACAAGGACCCAACTAAAACCAAACGGACACACCAAAACATGTCAAAAACACGCTAAAAAAGGAACTGCATCACCCAAAAAAACAGAAGAAAAGCCCAAATACCATGAATCCACCCCAAAAGTCCCCTAAACCTACCTGAAGTTCTCCAAAACCCACAATCTACACTTTTCCACCATGATGACCAACAAGAACCCAACTAAAACCAAACGGAGACCCCAAAACACGTCAAAAACAACCCAAAAAAGAACTGCATCACCACAAAAAACAGAAGAACACACCATATACCAGGAATCCACCCCAAAAGTCCCCCTAAACCTACCTGATGTTCTCCAAAACCCACAATCTACACTTTTCCACCATGATGACCACGGAAAACCCAACGAAACCCAACGGAGACCCCAAAACACGTCAAAAACACCCCAAACAAGAATGGGATCAACACAAAAAAACGTAAGAAAAACCCATATACCATGAATCCACCCCAAAAGTCCCCCTAAACCTACCGGATGTTCTCCAAAACCCCACAATTTACACTTTTCCACCATGATGACCAACAAGAACCCAACTAAAACCAAACGGAGACCCCAAAACATGTCAAAAACACCCCAAACAAGAATGGGATCAACACAAAAAAACGAAAGAAAACCCCATATACCATGAATCCACCCCAAAAGTCCCCCTAAACCTACCTGATGTTCTCCAAAACCCACAATCTACACTTTTCCACCATGATGACAATGGAAAAACCAAGGAAACCAAACAAAGACCACAAAACACGTCAAAAACACCCCAAAAAAGAAGTGCATCACCCCAAAAAACAGAAGAAAACCCCATATACCAGGAATCCACCCCAAAAGACCCCCTAAACCTACCTGATGTTCTCCAAAACCCACAATCTACACTTTTCCACCATGATGAAAACGGAAAACCCAACAAAACCCTACGGAGACCCCAAAACACGTCAAAGACACCCCAAAAAAGAACTGCATCACCCCAAAAAACAGAAGAAAACCCCAAATACCATGAATCCACCCCAAAAGTCCCCTAAACCTACCTGAAGTTCTCCAAAACCCACAATCTACACTTTTCCACCATGATGACCACGGAAAACCCAACGAAACCCAACGGAGAACCCAAAACACGTCAAAAACAACCCAAACAAGAATGGGATCAACACAAAAAAACGAAAGAAAACCCCAAAAGCCATAGATCCACCCCAAAAGTCCCCCTAAACCTACCTGATGTTCTCCAAAACTCCACAGTTTACATTTTTCCACCATGATGACCAACAAGAACCCAACTAAAACCAAACGGAGACCACAAAACATGTCAAAAACACGCTAAAAAAGGAACTGCATCACCCAAAAAAAACAGAAGAAAACCCCAAATACCATGAATCCACCCCAAAAGTCCCCTAAACCTACCTGAAATTCTCCAAAACCCACAATCTACACTTTTCCACCATGATGACCACGGAAAACCCAACGAAACCCAACGGAGACCCCAAAACACGTCAAAAACACCCCAAACAAGAACGGACTCAACACAAAAAAACGAAAGAAAACCCCAAAAGCCATAGATCCACCCCAAAAGTCCCCCTAAACCTACCTGATGTTCTCCAAAACTACACAATTTACACTTTGCCACCATGAAGACCAACAAGAACCCAACTAAAACCAAACGGAGACCACAAAACATGTCAAAAACACCCCAAAAAAGAACTGCATCACCCAAAAAAAACAGAAGAAAACCCCAAATACCATGAATCCACCCCAAAAGTCCCCTAAACCTACCTGAAGTTCTCCAAAACCCACAATCTACACTTTTCCACCATGATGACCACGGAAAACCCAACGAAACCCAACGGACACCCCAAAACACGTCAAAAACAACACAAACAAGAATGGGATCAACACAAAAAACGAAAGAAAACCCCAAATACCATGAATCCACCCCAAAGGTCCCCCTAAACCTACCTGATGTTCTCCAAAAACCCACAATTTAAACTTTTCCACCATGATGACCAACAAGAACCCAACTAAAACCAAACGGAGACCCCAAAACACGTCAAAAACAACCCAAAAAAGAACTGCATCACCACAAAAAACAGAAGAACACACCATATACCAGGAATCCACCCCAAAAGTCCCCCTAAACCTACCTGATGTTCTCCAAAACCCACAATCTACACTTTTCCACCATGATGACCACGGAAAACCCAACGAAACCCAACGGAGACCCCAAAACACGTCAAAAACACCCCAAACAAGAACGGACTCAACACAAAAAACGAAAGTAAACCCCAAAAGCCATAGATCCACCCCAAAAGTCCCCCTAAACCTACCTGATGTTCTCCAAACCCCACAATTTACACTTTTCCACCATGATGACCAACAAGAACCCAACTAAAACCAAACGGAGACACCAAAACATGTCAAAAACACCCCAAACAAGAATGGGATCAACACAAAAAACGAAAGAAAACCCCATATACCATGAATCCACCCCAAAAGTTCCCCTAAACCTACCTGATGTTCTCCAAAACTACACAATCTACACTTTTCCACCATGATGACAATGGAAAAACCAAGGAAACCCAACAAAGACCACAAAACACGTCAAAAACACCCCAAAAAAGAACTGCATCACCCCAAAAACGAGAAGAAAACCCCATATACCATGAATCCACCCCAAAAGACCCCCTAAACCTACCTGATGTTCTCCAAAACCCACAATCTACACTTTTCCACCATGATGAAAATGGAAAACCCAACAAAACCCTACGGAGACCCCAAAACACGTCAAAGACACCCCAAAAAAGAACTGCATCACCCCAAAAAACAGAAGAAAACCCAAATACAATGAATCCACCCCAAAAGTCCCCTAAACCTACCTGAAGTTCTCCAAAACCCACAATCTACACTTTTCCACCATGATGACCACGGAAAACCCAACGAAACCCAACGGAGAACCCAAAACACGTCAAAAACAACCCAAACAAGAATGGGATCAACACAAAAAACGAAAGAAAACTCCAAAAGCCATAGATCCACCCCAAAGGTTCCCCTAAACCTACCTGATGTTCTCCAAAACTCCACAGTTTACACTTTTCCACCATGACGACCAACAAGAACCCAACTAAAACCAAACGGACACACCAAAACATGTCAAAAACACGCTAAAAAAGGAACTGCATCACCCAAAAAAAACAGAAGAAAAGCCCAAATACCATGAATCCACCCCAAAAGTCCCCTAAACCTACCTGAAGTTCTCCAAAACCCACAATCTACACTTTTCCACCATGATGACCACGGAAAACCCAACGAAACCCAACGGAGACCCCAAAACACGTCAAAAACACCCCAAACAAGAACGGACTCAACACAAAAAAACGAAAGAAAACCCCAAAAGCCATAGATCCACCCCAAAAGTCCCCCTAAACCTACCTGATGTTCTCCAAAACCCCACAATTTACACTTTTCCACCATGATGAACAACAAGAACCCAACTAAAACCAAACGGAGACCACAAAACATGTCAAAAACACCCCAAAAAAGAACTGCATCACCCCAAAAAACAGAAGAAAAGCCCAAATACCATGAATCCACCCCAAAAGTCCCCTAAACCTACCTGAAGTTCTCCAAAACCCACAATCTACACTTTTCCACCATGATGACACGGAAAACCCAACGAAACCCAACGGACACCCCAAAACACGTCAAAAACAACCCAAACAAGAATGGGATCAACACAAAAAACGAAAGAAAACCCCAAATACCATGAATCCACCCCAAAGGTCCCCCTAAACCTACCTGATGTTCTCCAAAACCCACAATTTAAACTTTTCCACCATGATGACCAACAAGAACCCAACTAAAACCAAACGGAGACCCCAAAACACGTCAAAAACACCCCAAAAAAGAACTGCATCACCACAAAAAACAGAAGAACACCCCATATACCAGGAATCCACCCCAAAAGTCCCCCTAAACCTACCTGATGTTCTCCAAAACCCACAATCTACACTTTTCCACCATGATGACCACGGAAAACCCAACGAAACCCAACGGAGACCCCAAAACACGTCAAAAACACCCCAAACAAGAACGGGATCAATACAAAAAACGAAAGAAAACCACAAAAGCCATAGATCCACGCCAAAAGTCCCCCTAAACCTACCGGATGTTCTCCAAAAACCCACAATTTACACTTTTCCACCATGATGACCAACAAGAACCCAACTAAAACCAAACGGAGACCCAAAAACATGTCAAAAACAACCCAAAAAAGGAACTGCATCACCCAAAAAACAAAAGAAAACCCCAAAAGACATAGATCCACCCCAAAAGTCCCCCTAAACCTACCTGAAGTTCTCCAAAACCCACAATCTACACTTTTCCACCATGATGACAACGGAAAACCCAACGAAACCCAACGGAGACCCCAAAACACGTCAAAAAAAACCCAAACAAGGACGGGATCAACACAAAAAACGAAAGAAAACCCCAAAAGCCATAGATCCACCCCAAAAGTCCCCCTAAACCTACCTGAAGATCTCCAAAACCCACAATCTACACTTTTCCACCATGATGACCACGGAAAACCCAACGAAACTTAACGGAGACCCCAAAACACGTCAAAAAAACCCCAAACAAGGACGGGATCAACACAAAAAACGAAAGAAAACCCCAAAAGCCATAGATCCACCCCAAAAGTCCCCCTAAACATACCTGATGTTCTCCAAAAACCCACAATTTACACTTTTCCAAGATGATGACCAACAAGAACCCAACTAAAACCAAACGGAGACCCCAAAACATGTCAAAAACACGCTAAAAAGGAACTGCATCACCCAAAAAAACAGAAGAAAAGCCCAAATACCATGAATCCACCCAAAAGTCCCCCTAAACCTACCTGAAGTTCTCCAAAACCCACAATCTACACTTTTCCACCATGATGAAAACGGAAAACCCAACGAAACCCAACGGAGACCCCAAAACACGTCAAAAACACCACAAACAAGAACGGGATCAACACAAAAAACGAAAGAAAACCCCAAAAACCATAGATCCACCCCAAAAGTCCCCCTAAACCTACCTGATGTTCTCCATAACCACACAGTTTACACTTTTCCACCATGATGACCAACAAGAACCCAACTAAAACCAAACGGAGACCAAAAAACATGTCAAAAAAAAACCAAAAAAGAACTGCATCACCCCAAAAAACAAAAGAAAACTCCAAAAGACATAGATCCACCCCAAAAGTCCCCCTAAACCTACCTGATGTTCTCCAAAAACCCACAATTTACACTTTTCCACCATGATGACCAACAAGGACCCAACTAAAACCAAACGGAGACCCCAAAACATGTCAAAAACACCCCAAAAAAGAACTGCATCACCCCAAAAAACAGAAGAAAACCCCAAATACCATGAATCCACCCCAAAAGTCCCCCTAAACCTACCTGAAGTTCTCCAAAACCCACAATCTACACTTTTCCACCATGATGACCACGGAAAACCCAACGAAACCCAACGGACACCCCAAAACACGTCAAAAACACCCCAAAAAGGAACGGGATCAATACAAAAAACGAAAGAAAACCACAAAAGCCATAGATCCACGCCAAAAGTCCCCCTAAACCTACCTGATGTTCTCCAAAAACCCACAATTTACGCTTTTCCACCATGATGACCAACAAGAACCCAACTAAAACCAAACGGACACACCAAACATGTCAAAAACACGCTAAAAAAGGAACTGCATCACCCAAAAAAACAGAAGAAAAGCCCAAATACCATGAATCCACCCCAAAAGTCCCCTAAACCTACCTGAAGTTCTCCAAAACCCACAATCTACACTTTTCCCCCATGATGACCACGGAAAAACCAACGAAACCCAACGGAGACCCCAAAACACGTCAAAAACAACCCAAACAAGAATGGGATCAACACAAAAAAACGAAAGAAAACCCCAAAAGCAATAGATCCACCCCAAAGGTCCCCCTAAACCTACCTGATGTTCTCCAAAAACCCACAATCTACACTTTTCCACCATGATGACCAACAAGAACCCAACTAAAACCAAACGGAGACCACAAAACATGTTAAAAACACCCCAAAAAAGGAACTGCATCACCCAAAAAACAGAAGAAAAGCCCAAATACCATGAATCCACCCCAAAAGTCCCCTAAACCTACCTGAAGTTCTCCAAAACCCACAATCTACACTTTTCCACCATGATGACCAACAAGAACCCAAATAAAACCAAACGGAGGCCCCAAAACACGTCAAAAAAACCACAAACAAGAACGGGATCAACACAAAAAACGAAAGAAAACTCCAAAAGCCATAAATCCACCCCAAAAGTCCCCCCTAAACCTACCTGATGTTCTCCAAAAACCCACAATTTACGCTTTCCCAAGATGATGACCAACAAGAACCCAACTAAAACCAAACGGAGACACCAAAACATGTCAAAAACACGCTAAAAAAGGAACTGCATCACCCCAAAAAACAGAAGAAAAGCCCAAATACCATGAATCCACCCCAAAAGTCCCCCTAAACCTACCTGAAGTTCTCCAAAACCCACAATCTACACTTTTCCACCATGATGACCACGGAAAACCCAACGAAACCCAACGGAGACACCAAAACACGTCAAAAACACCCCAAACAAGATTGGGATCAATACAAAAAACGAAAGAAAACCACAAAAGCCATAGATCCACGCCAAAAGTCCCCCTAAACCTACATGATGTTCTCCAAAAACCCACAATCTACACTTTTCCACCATGATGACCAACAAGAACCCAAATAAAACCAAACGGAGGCCCCAAAACATGTCAAAAACACCACAAACAAGAAAAGGATCAACACAAAAAACGAAAGAAAACTCGAAAAGCCATAAATCCACCCCAAAAGTCCCCCTAAACCTACCTGATGTTCTCCAAAAACCCACAATTTACACTTTTCCACCATGATGACCAACAAGAACCCAACTAAAACCAAACGGAGACCACAAAACATGTCAAAAACACGCTAAAAAAGGAACTGCATCACCCAAAAAAACAGAAGAAAAGCCCAAATACCATGAATCCACCCCAAAAGTCCCCCTAAACCTACCTGAAGTTCTCCAAAACCCACAATCTACACTTTTCCACCATGATGACCACGGAAAACCCAACGAAACCCAACGGACACCCCAAAACACGTCAAAAACACCCCAAACAAGAACGGGATCAACACAAAAAACGAAAGAAAATCCCAAAAGCCATAGATCCACCCCAAAAGTCCCCCTAAACCTACCGGATGTTCTCCATAACCCCAAAATCTACACTTTTCCACCATGATGACTAACAAGAACCCAACTAAAACCAAACGGAGACACCAAAACATGTCAAAAACACCCCAAACAAGAATGGGATCAACACAAAAAAACGAAAGAAAACCCCATATACCATGAATCCACTCCAAAAGTCCCCCTAAACCTACCTGAAGTTCTCCAAAACCCACAATCTACACTTTTCCACCATGATGACAATGGAAAAACCAAGGAAACCCAACGGAGACCACAAAACACGTCAAAAACACCCCAAAAAAGAACTGCATCACCCCAAAAAACAGAAGAAAAACCCCATATACCATGAATCCACCCCAAAAGACCCCCTAAACCTACCTGATGTTCTCCAAAACCCACAATCTACACTTTTCCACCATGATGAAAACGGAAAACCCAACAAAACCCTACGGAGACCCCAAAACACGTCAAAGACACCCCAAAAAAGAACTGCATCACCCAAAAAAACAGAAGAAAACCCCAAATACCATGAATCCACCCCAAAAGTCCCCTAAACCTACCTGAAGTTCTCCAAAACCCACAATCTACACTTTTCCACCATGATGACCACGGAAAACCCAAGAAACCCAACGGAGACCCCAAAACACGTAAAAAACAACCCAAACAAGAATGGGATCAACACAAAAAACGAAAGAAAACCCCAAAAGCCATAGATCCACCCCAAAGGTCCCCCTAAACCTACCTGATGTTCTCCAAAACCCACAATCTACACTTTTCCACCATGATGACAACGGAAAACCCAACGAAACCCAACGGAGACCCCAAAACACGTCAAAAACACCACAAACAAGAACGGGATCACCACAAAAAACGAAAGAAAACCCCAAAAGACATAGATCCACCCCAAAAGTCCCCCTAAACCTACCTGATGTTCTCCATAACCACACAGTTTACACTTTTCCACCATGATGACCAACAAGAACCCAACTAAAACCAAACGGAGACCCAAAAACATGTCAAAAAAAAAAAACAAAAAAGAACTGCATCACCCCAAAAAAAGAAAGAAAACCCCAAAAGACATAGATCCACCCCAAAAGTCCCCCTAAACCTACCTGATGTTCTCCAAAAACCCACAATTTACACTTTTCCACCATGATGACCAACAAGAACCCAACTAAAACCAAACGGACACACCAAAACATGTCAAAAACACGCTAAAAAAGGAACTGCATCACCCAAAAAAACAGAAGAAAAGCCCAAATACCATGAATCCACCCCAAAAGTCCCCTAAACCTACCTGAAGTTCTCCAAAACCCACAATCTACACTTTTCCACCATGATGACAACGGAAAACCCAACGAAACCCAACGGAGACCCCAAAACACGTCAAAAACACCACAAACAAGAACGGGATCAACACAAAAAACGAAAGAAAACCCCAAAAGCCATAGATCCACCCCAAAAGTCCCCCTAAACCTACCTGATGTTCTCCATAACCACACAGTTTACACTTTTCCACCATGATGACCAACAAGAACCCAACTAAAACCAAACGGAGACCCAAAAACATGTCAAAAACAACCCAAAAAAGAACTGCATCACCCCAAAAAAAGAAAGAAAACCCCAAAAGACATAGATCCACCCCAAAAGTCCCCCTAAACCTACCTGATGTTCTCCAAAAACCCACAATTTACACTTTTCCACCATGATGACCAACAAGGACCCAACTAAAACCAAACGGAGAGCCCAAAACATGTCAAAAACACCCCAAAAAAGAACTGCATCACCCCAAAAAAACAGAAGAAAAGCCCGAATACCATGAATCCACCCCAAAAGTCCCCTAAACCTACCTGAAGTTCTCCAAAACCCACAATCTACACTTTTCCACCATGATGACAACGGAAAACCCAACGAAACCCAACGGAGACCCCAAAACACGTCAAAAACACCCCAAACAAAAACGGACTCAACACAAAAAAACGAAAGAAAACCCCAAAAGCCATAGATCCACCCCAAAAGTCCCCCTAAACTTACCTGATGTTCTCCAAAACTACACAATTTACACTTTTCCACCATGATGACCAACAAGAACCCAACTAAAACCAAACGGAGACCCCAAAACATGTCAAAAACACCCCAAAAAAGAATTGCATCACCCCAAAAAACAGAAGAAAAGCCCAAATACCATGAATCCACCCCAAAAGTCCCCTAAACCTACCTGAAGTTCTCCAAAACCCACAATCTACACTTTTCCACCATGATGACCACGGAAAACCCAACGAAACCCAACGGAGACCCCAAAACACGTCAAAAACAACCCAAACAAGGACGGGATCAACACAAAAAACGAAAGAAAACCCCAAATACCATGAATCCACCCCAAAGGTCCCCCTAAACCTACCTGATGTTCTCCAAAAACCCACAATTTACGCTTTTCCACCATGATGACCAACAAGAACCCAACTAAAACCAAACGGAGACCCCAAAACACGTCAAAAACACCCCAAAAAAGAACTGCATCACCACAAAAAACAGAAGAACACCCCATATACCAGGAATCCACCCCAAAAGTCCCCCTAAACCTACCTGATGTTCTCCAAAACCCACAATCTACACTTTTCCACCATGATGACCACGGAAAACCCAACGAAACCCAACGGACACCCCAAAACACGTCAAAAACACCCCAAACAAGAACGGGATCAATACAAAAAACGAAAGAAAACCACAAAAGCCATAGATCCACGCCAAAAGTCCCCCTAAACCTACCTGAATTTCTCCAAAAACCCACAATTTACACTTTTCCACCATGATGACCAACAAGGACCCAACTAAAACAAAACGGAGACACCAGAACATGTCAAAAACACCCCAAAAAAGGAACTGCATCACCCAAAAAACAGAAGAAAAGCCCAAATACCATGAATCCACCCCAAAAGTCCCCTAAACCTACCTGATGTTCTCCAAAACCCACAATCTACACTTTTCCACCATGATGACAACGGAAAACCCAACGAAACCCAACGGAGACCCCAAAGCACGTCAAAAAAAAACCAAACAAGGACGGGATCAACACAAAAAACGAAAGAAAACCCCAAAAGCCATAGATCCACCCCAAAAGTCCCCCTAAACCTACCTGAAGATCTCCAAAACCCACAATCTACACTTTTCCACCATGATGACAACGGAAAACCCAACGAAACTTAACGGAGACCCCAAAACACGTCAAAAAAACCCCAAACAAGGACGGGATCAACACAAAAAACGAAAGA
The DNA here is from genome assembly GCF_965140915.1 of Aythya marila. NCBI lineage: Eukaryota > Metazoa > Chordata > Aves > Anseriformes > Anatidae > Aythya > Aythya marila. Next base: position 40,638 of record NW_028137594.1, read on the forward strand.
AAACCACAAAAGCCATAGATCCACCCCAAAAGTCCCCCTAAACATACCTGATGTTCTCCAAAAACCCACAATTTACACTTTTCCACCATGATGACCAACAAGAACCCAACTAAAACCAAACGGAGACCACAAAACATGTCAAAAACACGCTAAAAAAGGAACTGCATCACCCAAAAAAAACAGAAGAAAAGCCCAAATACCATGAATCCACCCCAAAAGTCCCCCTAAACCTACCTGAAGTTCTCCAAAACCCACAATCTACACTTTTCCACCATGATGACAACGGAAAACCCAACGAAACCCAACGGACACCCCAAAACACGTCAAAAACACCACAAACAAGAACGGGATCAACACAAAAAACGAAAGAAAACCCCAAAAACCATAGATCCACCCCAAAAGTCCCCCTAAACCTACCTGATGTTCTCCATAACCACACAGTTTACACTTTTCCACCATGATGACCAACAAGAACCCAACTAAAACCAAACGGAGACCCAAAAACATGTCAAAAAAAAACCAAAAAAGAACTGCATCACCCCAAAAAACAAAAGAAAACCCCTAAAGACATAGATCCACCCCAAAAGTCCCCCTAAACCTACCTGATGTTCTCCAAAAACCCACAATTTACACTATTCCACCATGATGACCAACAAGAACCCAACTAAAACCAAACGGAGACCACAAAACATGTCAAAAACACCCCAAAAAAGAACTGCATCACCCCAAAAAACAGAAGAAAACCCCAAATACCATGAATCCACCCCAAAAGTCCCCTAAACCTACCTGAAGTTCTCCAAAACCCACAATCTACACTTTTCCACCATGATGACAACGGAAAACCCAACGAAACCCAACGGAGACACCAAAACACGTCAAAAACACCCCAAACAAGAACGGGATCAATACAAAAAACGAAAGAAAACCACAAAAGCCATAGATCCACGCCAAAAGTCCCCCTAAACCTACCTGATGTTCTCCAAAAACCCAGAATTTACCCTTTTCCACCATGATGACCAACAAGAACCCAACTAAAACCAAACGGACACACCAAAACATGTCAAAAACACGCTAAAAAAGGAACTGCATCACCCAAAAAAAACAGAAGAAAAGCCCAAATACCATGAATCCACCCCAAAAGTCCCCTAAACCTACCTGAAGTTCTCCAAAACCCACAATCTACACTTTTCCACCATGATGACCAACAAGAACCCAAATAAAACCAAACGGAGGCCCCAAAACATGTCAAAAACACCACAAACAAGAACGGGATCAACACAAAAAAACGAAAGAAAACTCGAAAAGCCATAAATCCACCCCAAAAGTCCCCCTAAACCTACCTGATGTTCTCCAAAAACCCACAATTTACACTTTTCCACCATGATGACCAACAAGAACCCAACTAAAACCAAACGGAGACACCAAAACATGTCAAAAACACCCCAAACAAGAATGGGATCAACACAAAAAAAACGAAAGAAAACCCCATATACCATGAATCCACTCCAAAAGTCCCCCTAAACCTACCTGAAGTTCTCCAAAACCCACAATCTACACTTTTCCACCATGATGACAATGGAAAAACCAAGGAAACCCAACGGAGACCACAAAACACGTCAAAAACACCCCAAAAAAAGAACTGCATCACCCAAAAAACAGAAGAAAACCCCATATACCATGAATCCACCCCAAAAGACCCCCTAAACCTACCTGATGTTCTCCAAAACCCACAATCTACACTTTTCCACCATGATGAAAACGGAAAACCCAACAAAACCCTACGGAGACCCCAAAACACGTCAAAGACACCCCAAAAAAGAACTGCATCACCCCAAAAAACAGAAGAAAACCCCAAATACCATGAATCCACCCCAAAAGTCCCCTAAACCTACCTGAAGTTCTCCAAAACCCACAATCTACACTTTTCCACCATGATGACCACGGAAAACCCAACGAAACCCAACGGAGACCCCAAAACACGTAAAAAACAACCCAAACAAGAATGGGATCAACACAAAAAACGAAAGAAAACCCCAAAAGCCATAGATCCACCCCAAAGGTCCCCCTAAACCTACCTGATGTTCTCCAAAACCCACAATCTACACTTTTCCACCATGATGACCAACAAGAACCCAACTAAAACCAAACGGAGACACCAAAACATGTCAAAAACACCCCAAAAAAGAACTGCATCACCCCAAAAAACAGAAGAAAACCCCAAATACCATGAATCCACCCCAAAAGTCCCCTAAACCTACCTGAAGTTCTCCAAAACCCACAATCTACACTTTTCCACCATGATGACAACGGAAAACCCAACGAAACCCAACGGAGACCCCAAAACACGTCAAAAACACCACAAACAAGAACGGGATCAACACAAAAAACGAAAGAAAACCCCATATACCATAGATCCACCCCAAAAGTCCCCCTAAACCTACCTGATGTTCTCCATAACCACACAGTTTACACTTTTCCACCATGATGACCAACAAGAACCCAACTAAAACCAAACGGAGACCCAAAAACATGTCAAAAAAAAACCAAAAAAGAACTGCATCACCCCAAAAAAAGAAAGAAAACCCCAAAAGACATAGATCCACCCCAAAAGTCCCCCTAAACCTACCTGATGTTCTCCAAAAACCCACAATTTACACTTTTCCACCATGATGACCAACAAGAACCCAACTAAAACCAAACGGACACACCAAAACATGTCAAAAACACGCTAAAAAAGGAACTGCATCACCCAAAAAAACAGAAGAAAAGCCCAAATACCATGAATCCACCCCAAAAGTCCCCCTAAACCTACCTGAAGTTCTCCAAAACCCACAATCTACACTTTTCCACCATGATGACCACGGAAAATTCAACGAAACCCAACGGACACCCCAAAACACGTCAAAAACACCCCAAACAAGAACGGGATCAACACAAAAAATGAAAGAAAACCCCAAAAGCCATAGATCCACCCCAAAAGTCCCCCTAAACCTACCGGATGTTCTCCATAACCCCACAATTTACACTTTTCCACCATGATGACCAACAAGAACCCAACTAAAACCAAACGGAGACACCAAAACATGTCAAAAACACCCCAAACAAGAATGGGATCAACACAAAAAAACGAAAGAAAACCCCATATACCATGAATCCACTCCAAAAGTCCCCCTAAACCTACCTGATGTTCTCCAAAACCCACAATCTACACTTTTCCACCATGATGACAATGGAAAAACCAAGGAAACCCAACGGAGACCACAAAACACGTCAAAAACACCCCAAAAAAGAACTGCATCACCCAAAAAAACAGAAGAAAACCCCATATACCATGAATCCACCCCAAAAGACCCCCTAAACCTACCTGATGTTCTCCAAAACCCACAATCTACACTTTTCCACCATGATGAAAACGGAAAACCCAACAAAACCCTACGGAGACCCCAAAACACGTCAAAGACACCCCAAAAAAGAACTGCATCACCCCAAAAAACAGAAGAAAACCCCAAATACCATGAATCCACCCCAAAAGTCCCCTAAACCTACCTGAAGTTCTCCAAAACCCACAATCTACACTTTTCCACCATGATGACCACGGAAAACCCAACGAAACCCAACGGACACCCCAAAACACGTCAAAAACACCCCAAACAAGAACGGGATCAACACAAAAAATGAAAGAAAACCCCAAAAGCCATAGATCCACCCCAAAAGTCCCCCTAAACCTACCGGATGTTCTCCATAACCCCACAATCTACACTTTTCCACCATGATGACCAACAAGAACCCAACTAAAACCAAACGGAGACACCAAAACATGTCAAAAACACCCCAAACAAGAATGGGATCAACACAAAAAAACGAAAGAAAACCGCATATACCATGAATCCACTCCAAAAGTCCCCCTAAACCTACCTGAAGTTCTCCAAAACCCACAATCTACACTTTTCCACCATGATGACAATGGAAAAACCAAGGAAACCCAACGGAGACCACAAAACACGTCAAAAACACCCCAAAAAAGAACTGCATCACCCCAAAAAACAGAAGAAAACCCCATATACCATGAATCCACCCCAAAAGACCCCCTAAACCTACCTGATGTTCTCCAAAACCCACAATCTACACTTTTCCACCATGATGAAAACGGAAAACCCAACAAAACCCTACGGAGACCCCAAAACACGTCAAAGACACCCCAAAAAAGAACTGCATCACCCCAAAAAACAGAAGAAAACCCCAAATACCATGAATCCACCCCAAAAGTCCCCTAAACCTACCTGAAGTTCTCCAAAACCCACAATCTACACTTTTCCACCATGATGACCACGGAAAACCCAACGAAACCCAACGGAGACCCCAAAACATGTAAAAAACAACCCAAACAAGAATGGGATCAACACAAAAAACGAAAGAAAACCCCAAAAGCCATAGATCCACCCCAAAAGTCCCCCTAAACCTACCTGATGTTCTCCATAACCACACAGTTTACACTTTTCCACCATGATGACCAACAAGAACCCAACTAAAACCAAACAGAGACCCAAAAACATGTCAAAAAAAAAACAAAAAAGAACTGCATCACCCCAAAAAAAGAAAGAAAACCCCAAAAGACATAGATCCACCCCAAAAGTCCCCCTAAACCTACCTGATGTTCTCCAAAAACCCACAATTTACACTTTTCCACCATGATGACCAACAAGGACCCAACTAAAACCAAACGGAGACACCAAAACATGTCAAAAACACCCCAAAAAAGAACTGCATCACCCCAAAAAAACAGAAGAAAACCCCAAATACCATGAATCCACCCCAAAAGTCCCCTAAACCTACCTGAAGTTCTCCAAAACCCACAATCTACACTTTTCCCCCATGATGACCACGGAATACCCAACGAAACCCAACGGAGACACCAAAACACGTCAAAAACACCCCAAACAAGAACGGGATCAATACAAAAAACGAAAGAAAACCCCAAAAACCATAGATCCACCCCAAAAGTCCCCCTAAACCTACCTGATGTTCTCCAAAAACCCACAATTTACACTATTCCACCATGATGACCAACAAGAACCCAACTAAAACCAAACGGAGACCACAAAACATGTCAAAAACACCCCAAAAAAGAACTGCATCGCCCCAAAAAACAGAAGAAAACCCCAAATACCATGAATCCACCCCAAAAGTCCCCCTAAACCTACCTGAAGTTCTCCAAAACCCACAATCTACACTTTTCCACCATGATGACCACGGAAAATTCAACGAAACCCAACGGACACCCCAAAACACGTCAAAAACACCCCAAACAAGAACGGGATCAACACAAAAAATGAAAGAAAACCCCAAAAGCCATAGATCCACCCCAAAAGTCCCCCTAAACCTACCTGATGTTCTCCATAACCCCACAATTTACACTTTTCCACCATGATGACCAACAAGAACCCAACTAAAACCAAACGGAGACCACAAAACATGTCAAAAACACCCCAAACAAGAATGGGATCAACACAAAAAAACGAAAGAAAACCCCATATACCATGAATCCACTCCAAAAGTCCCCCTAAACCTACCTGATGTTCTCCAAAACCCACAATCTACACTTTTCCACCATGATGACAATGGAAAAACCAAGGAAACCCAACGGGGACCACAAAACACGTCAAAGACACCCCAAAAAAGAACTGCATCACCCCAAAAAAACAGAAGAAAACCCCATATACCATGAATCCACCCCAAAAGACCCCCTAAACCTACCTGATGTTCTCCAAAACCCACAATCTACACTTTTCCACCATGATGAAAACGGAAAACCCAACAAAACCCTACGGAGACCCCAAAACACGTCAAAGACACCCCAAAAAAGAACTGCATCACCCCAAAAAACAGAAGAAAACCCCAAATACCATGAATCCACCCCAAAAGTCCCCTAAACCTACCTGAAGTTCTCCAAAACCCACAATCTACACTTTTCCACCATGATGACCACGGAAAACCCAACGAAACCCAACGGACACCCCAAAACACGTCAAAAACAACCCAAACAAGAATGGGATCAACACAAAAAACGAAAAAAAAACCCAAAAGCCATAGATCCACCCCAAAGGTCCCCCTAAACCTACCTGATGTTCTCCAAAACCCACAATTTACACTTTTCCACCATGATGACCAACAAGAACCCAACTAAAACCAAACGGAGACCACAAAACATGTCAAAAACACCCCAAAAAAGAACTGCATCACCCCAAAAAAACAGAAGAAAAGCCCAAATACCATGAATCCACCCCAAAAGTCCCCTAAACCTACCTGAAGTTCTCCAAAACCCACAATCTACACTTTTCCACCATGATGACCACGGAAAACCCAACGAAACCCAACGGAGACCCCAAAACACGTCAAAAACACCCCAAACAAGAACGGACTCAACACAAAAAACGAAAGAAAACCCCAAAAGCCATAGATCCACCCCAAAGGTCCCCCTAAACCTACCTGATGTTCTCCAAAAACCCACAATTTACACTTTTCCACCATGATGACCAACAAGAACCCAACTAAAACCAAACGGAGACCCCAAAACATGTCAAAAAAACCCCAAAAAAGGAACTGCATCACCCAAAAAACAGAAGAAAAGCCCAAATACCATGAATCCACCCCAAAAGTCCCCTAAACCTACCTGAAGTTCTCCAAAACCCACAATCTACACTTTTCCACCATGATGACCACGGAAAACCCAACGAAACCCAACGGAGACCCCAAAACACGTCAAAAACTCCCCAAACAAGAACGGACTCAACACAAAAAACGAAAGAAAACCCCAAAAGCCATAGATCCACCCCAAAAGTCCCCCTAAACCTAACAGATGTTCTCCAAAACCCACAATCTACACTTTTCCACCATGATGACCAACAAGGACCCAACTAAAACCAAACGGAGACCACAAAACATGTCAAAAACACGCTAAAAAAGGAACTGCATCACCCAAAAAACAGAAGAAAACCCCAAATACCATGAATCCACCCCAAAAGTCCCCTAAACCTACCTGAAGTTCTCCAAAACCCACAATCTACACTTTTCCACCATGATGACCACGGAAAACCCAACGAAACCCAACGGAGACCCCAAAACACGTCAAAAACACCCCAAACAAGAATGGGATCAACACAAAGAACGAAAGAAAACCCCAAAAGCCATAGATCCACCCCAAAAGTCCCCCTAAACCTACCGGATGTTCTCCAAAACCCCACAATTTACACTTTTCCACCATGATGACCAACAAGAACCCAACTAAAACCAAACGGAGACACCAAAACATGTCAAAAACACCCCAAACAAGAATGGGATCAACACAAAAAACGTAAGAAAAACACATATACCATGAATCCACCCCAAAATTCCCCCTAAACCTACCGGATGTTCTCCAAAACCCAACAATTTACACTTTTCCACCATGATGACCAACAAGAACCCAACTAAAACCAAACGGAGACCCCAAAACATGTCAAAAACACCCCAAACAAGAATGGGATCAACACAAAAAAACGAAAGAAAACCCCATATACCATGAATCCACCCCAAAAGAACCCCTAAACCTACCTGATGTTCTCCAAAACCCACAATCTACACTTTTCCACCATGATGACCAACAAGGACCCAACTAAAACCAAACGGAGACCACAAAACATGTCAAAAACACCCCAAAAAAGGAACTGCATCACCCAAAAAACAGAAGAAAAGCCCAAATACCATGAATCCACCCCAAAAGTCCCCTAAACCTACCTGAAGTTCTCCAAAACCCACAATCTACACTTTTCCACCATGATGACCACGGAAAACCCAACGAAACCCAACGGAGACCCCAAAACACGTCAAAAACACCCCAAAAAAGAACGGGATCAACACAAAGAACGAAAGAAAACCCCAAAAGCCATAGATCCACCCCAAAAGTCCCCCTAAACCTACCGGATGTTCTCCAAAACCCCACAATTTACACTTTTCCACCATGATGACCAACAAGAACCCAACTAAAACCAAACGGAGACACCAAAACATGTCAAAAACACCCCAAACAAGAATGGGATCAACACAAAAAACGTAAGAAAAACCCATATACCATGAATCCACCCCAAAAGTCCCCCTAAACCTACCGGATGTTCTCCAAAACCCCACAATTTACACTTTTCCACCATGATGACCAACAAGAACCCAACTAAAACCAAACGGAGACCCCAAAACATGTCAAAAACACCCCAAACAAGAATGGGATCAACACAAAAAAACGAAAGAAAACCCCATATACCATGAATCCACCCCAAAGGTCCCCCTAAACCTACCTGATGTTCTCCAAAACCCACAATCTACACTTTTCCACCATGATGACAATGGAAAAACCAAGGAAACCCAACAAAGACCACAAAACACGTCAAAAACACCCCAAAAAAGAACTGCATCACCCCAAAAAACAGAAGAAAACCCCATATACCATGAACCCACCCCAAAAGACCCCCTAAACCTACCTGATGTTCTCCAAAACCCACAATCTACACTTTTCCACCATGATGAAAACGGAAAACCCAAAAAAAACCCTACGGAGACCACAAAACACGTCAAAGACACCCCAAAAAAGAACTGCATCACCCCAAGAAACAGAAGAAAACCCCATATACCATGAATCCACCCCAAAAGTCCCCTAAACCTACCTGAAGTTCTCCAAAACCCACAATCTACACTTTTCCACCATGATGACCACGGAAAACCCCAACGAAACTTAACGGAGACCCCAAAACACGTCAAAAACACCCCAAACAAGAACGGACTCAACACAAAAAACGAAAGAAAACCCCAAAAGCCAAAGATCCACCCCAAAAGTCCCCCTAAACCTACCTGATGTTCTCCAAAACCCACAATCTACACTTTTCCACCATGATGACCAACAAGAACCCAACTAAAACCAAACGGAGACCCCAAAACATGTCAAAAACACCCCAAAAAAGAACTGCATCACCCCAAAAAACAGAAGAAAACCCCATATACCATGAATCCACCCCAAAAGTCCCCTAAACCTACCTGAAGTTCTCCAAAACCCACAATCTACACTTTTCCACCATGATGACCACGGAAAACCCAACGAAACCCAACGGAGACCCCAAAACACGTCAAAAACACCCCAAACAAAACGGACTCAACACAAAAAACGAAAGTAAACCCCAAAAGCCATAGATCCACCCCAAAAGTCCCCCTAAACCTACCTGATGTTCTCCAAAACCCACAATCTACACTTTTCCACCATGATGACCAACAAGAACCCATCTAAAACCAAACGGAGACCCCAAAACATGTCAAAAACACCCCAAAAAAGGAACTGCATCACCCAAAAAACAGAAGAAAAGCCCAAATACCATGAATCCACCCCAAAAGTCCCCTAAACCTACCTGAAGTTCTCCAAAACACACCATCTACACTTTTCCACCATGATGACAATGGAAAAACCAAGGAAACCCAAAGGAGACCACAAAACACGTCAAAAACACCCCAAAAAAGAACTGCATCACCCCAAAAAAACAGAAGAAAACCCCATATACCATGAATCCACCCCAAAAGTCCCCCTAAACCTACCTGATGTTCTCCAAAACCCACAATCTACACTTTTCCACCATGATGACCAACAAGGACCCAACTAAAACCAAACGGAGACCACAAAACATGTCAAAAACACCCCAAAAAAGGAACTGCATCACCCAAAAAACAGAAGAAAACCCCAAATACCATGAATCCACCCCAAAAGTCCCCTAAACCTACCTGAAGTTCTCCAAAACCCACAATCTACACTTTTCCACCATGATGACCACGGAAAACCCAACGAAACCCAACGGAGACCCCAAAACACGTCAAAAACACCCCAAACAAGAACGGGATCAACACAAAGAACGAAAGAAAACCCCAAAAGCCATAGATCCACCCCAAAAGTCCCCCTAAACCTACCGGATGTTCTCCAAAACCCCACAATTTACACTTTTCCACCATGATGACCAACAAGAACCCAACTAAAACCAAACGGAGACACCAAAACATGTCAAAAACACCCCAAACAAGAATGGGATCAACACAAAAAACGTAAGAAAAACACATATACCATGAATCCACCCCAAAAGTCCCCCTAAACCTGACCGGATGTTCTCCAAAACCCAACAATTTACACTTTTCCACCATGATGACCAACAAGAACCCAACTAAAACCAAACGGAGACCCCAAAACATGTCAAAAACACCCCAAACAAGAATGGGATCAACACAAAAAAACGAAAGAAAACCCCATATACCATGAATCCACCCCAAAAGTCCCCCTAAACCTACCTGATGTTCTCCAAAACCCACAATCTACACTTTTCCACCATGATGACCAACAAGGACCCAACTAAAACCAAACGGAGACCACAAAACATGTCAAAAACACGCTAAAAAAGGAACTGCATCACCCAAAAAAACAGAAGAAAAGCCCAAATACCATGAATCCACCCCAAAAGTCCCCTAAACCTACCTGAAGTTCTCCAAAACCCACAATCTACACTTTTCCACCATGATGACCACGGAAAACCCAACGAAACCCAACGGAGACCCCAAAAACACGTCAAAAACACCCCAAACAAGAACGGGATCAACACAAAGAACGAAAGAAAACCCCAAAAGCCATAGATCCACCCCAAAAGTCCCCCTAAACCTACCGGATGTTCTCCAAAACCCCACAATTTACACTTTTCCACCATGATGACCAACAAGAACCCAACTAAAACCAAACGGAGACACCAAAACATGTCAAAAACACCCCAAACAAGAATGGGATCAACACAAAAAACGTAAGAAAAACCCATATACCATGAATCCACCCCAAAAGTCCCCCTAAACCTACCGGATGTTCTCCAAAACCCAACAATTTACACTTTTCCACCATGATGACCAACAAGAACCCAACTAAAACCAAACGGAGACCCCAAAACATGTCAAAAACACCCCAAACAAGAATGGGATCAACACAAAAAAACGAAAGAAAACCCCATATACCATGAATCCACCCCAAAGGTCCCCCTAAACCTACCTGATGTTCTCCAAAACCCACAATCTACACTTTTCCACCATGATGACAATGGAAAAACCAAGGAAACCCAACAAAGACCACAAAACACGTCAAAAACACCCCAAAAAAGAACTGCATCACCCCAAAAAACAGAAGAAAACCCCATATACCATGAACCCACCCCAAAAGACCCCCTAAACTTACCTGATGTTCTCCAAAACCCACAATCTACACTTTTCCACCATGATGAAAACGGAAAACCCAAAAAAACCCTACGGAGACCCCAAAACACGTCAAAGACACCCCAAAAAAGAACTGCATCACCCCAAGAAACAGAAGAAAACCCCATATACCATGAATCCACCCCAAAAGTCCCCTAAACCTACCTGAAGTTCTCCAAAACCCACAATCTACACTTTTCCACCATGATGACCACGGAAAACCCAACGAAACTTAACGGAGACCCCAAAACACGTCAAAAACACCCCAAACAAGAACGGACTCAACACAAAAAACGAAAGAAAACCTCAAAAGCCAAAGATCCACCCCAAAAGTCCCCCTAAACCTACCTGATGTTCTCCAAAACCCACAATCTACACTTTTCCACCATGATGACCAACAAGAACCCAACTAAAACCAAACGGAGACCCCAAAACATGTCAAAAACACCCCAAAAAAGAACTGCATCACCCAAAAAACAGAAGAAAACCCCATATACCATGAATCCACACCAAAAGTCCCCTAAACCTACCTGAAGTTCTCCAAAACCCACAATCTACACTTTTCCACCATGATGACCACGGAAAACCCAACGAAACCCAACGGAGACCCCAAAACACGTCAAAAACACGCCAAACAAAACGGACTCAACACAAAAAACGAAAGTAAACCCCAAAAGCCATAGATCCACCCCAAAAGTCCCCCTAAACCTACCTGATGTTCTCCAAAACCCACAATCTACACTTTTCCACCATGATGACCAACAAGAACCCATCTAAAACCAAACGGAGACCCCAAAACATGTCAAAAACACCCCAAAAAAGGAACTGCATCACCCAAAAAACAGAAGAAAAGCCCAAATACCATGAATCCAACCCAAAAGTCCCCTAAACCTACCTGAAGTTCTCCAAAACACACCATCTACACTTTTCCACCATGATGACAATGGAAAAACCAAGGAAACCCAAAGGAGACCACAAAACACGTCAAAAACACCCCAAAAAAGAACTGCATCACCCCAAAAAAACAGAAGAAAACCCCATATACCATGAATCCACCCCAAAAGTCCCCCTAAACCTACCTGATGTTCTCCAAAACCCACAATCTACACTTTTCCACCATGATGACCAACAAGGACCCAACTAAAACCAAACGGAGACCACAAAACATGTCAAAAACACGCTAAAAAAGGAACTGCATCACCCAAAAAACAGAAGAAAACCCCAAATACCATGAATCCACCCCAAAAGTCCCCTAAACCTACCTGAAGTTCTCCAAAACCCACAATCTACACTTTTCCAGCATGATGACCACGGAAAACCCAACGAAACCCAACGGAGACCCCAAAACACGTCAAAAACACCCCAAACAAGAACGGGATCAACACAAAGAACGAAAGAAAACCCCAAAAGCCATAGATCCACCCCAAAACTCCCCCTAAACCTACCGGATGTTCTCCAAAACCCCACAATTTACAATTTTCCACCATGATGACCAACAAGAACCCAACGAAACCCAACGGAGAACCCAAAACACGTCAAAAACACCCCAAACAAGAATGGGAACAACACAAAAAACGAAAAAAAACCCATATACCATGAATCCACTCCAAAAGTCCCCCTAAACCTACCGGATGTTCTCCAAAACCCCACAATTTACACTTTTCCACCATGATGACCAACAAGAACCCAACTAAAACCAAACGGAGACCCCAAAACATGTCAAAAACACCCCAAACAAGAATGGGATCAACACAAAAAACGAAAGAAAACCGCATATACCATGAATCCACTCCAAAAGTCCCCCTAAACCTACCTGATGTTCTCCAAAACCCACAATCTACACTTTTCCACCATGATGACAATGGAAAAACCAAGGAAACCCAACGGAGACCACAAAACACGTCAAAAACACCCCAAAAAAGAACTGCATCACCCCAAAAACCAGAAGAAAACCCCATATACCATGAATCCACTCCAAAAGACCCCCTAAACCTACCTGATGTTCTCCAAAACCCACAATCTACACTTTTCCACCATGATGACCAACAAGGACCCAACTAAAACCAAACGGAGACCACAAAACATGTCAAAAACACCCCAAAAAAGGAACTGCATCACCCAAAAAACAGAAGAAAACCCCAAATACCATGAATCCACCCCAAAAGACCCCCTAAACCTACCTGATGTTCTCCAAAACCCACAATCTACACTTTTCCACCATGATGACCACGGAAAACCCAACAAAACCCTACGGAGACCCCAAAACACGTCAAAGACACCCCAAAAAAGAACTGCATCACCCCAAGAAACAGAAGAAAACCCCAAATACCATGAATCCACCCCAAAAGTCCCCTAAACCTACCTGAAGTTCTCCAAAACCCACAATCTACACTTTTCCACCATGATGACAATGGAAAACCCAACGAAACCCAACGGAGACACCAAAACACGTCAAAAACACCACAAACAAGAACGGACTCAACACAAAAAACGAAAGAAAACTCCAAAAGCCATAGATCCACCCCAAAAGTCCCCCTAAACCTACCTGATGTTCTCCAAAAACCCACAATTTACACTTTTCCACCATGATGACCAACAAGAACCCAACTAAAACCAAATGGAGACCCCAAAACATGTCAAAAACACCCCAAAAAAGGTACTGCATCACCCAAAAAACAGAAGAAAACCCCAAATACCATGAATCCACCCCAAAAGTCCCCTAAACCTACCTGAAGTTCTCCAAAACCCACAATCTACACTTTTCCACCATGATGACCAACAAGGACCCAACTAAAACCAAACGGAGACCACAAAACATGTCAAAAACACGCTAAAAAAGGAACTGCATCACCCAAAAAACAGAAGAAAACCCCAAATACCATGAATCCACCCCAAAAGTCCCCTAAACCTACCTGAAGTTCTCCAAAACCCACAATCTACACTTTTCCAGCATGATGACCACGGAAAACCAAACGAAACCCAACGGAGACCCCAAAACACGTCAAAAACACCCCAAACAAGAACGGGATCAACACAAAGAACGAAAGAAAACCCCAAAAGCCATAGATCCACCCCAAAAGTCCCCCTAAACCTACCGGATGTTCTCCAAAACCCCACAATTTACACTTTTCCACCATGATGACCAACAAGAACCCCAACTAAAACCAAACGGAGACACCAAAACATGTCAAAAACACCCCAAACAAGAATGGGATCAACACAAAAAACGAAAGAAAAACCCATATACCATGAATCCACCCCAAAAGACCCCCTAAACCTACCTGATGTTCTCCAAAACCCACAATCTACACTTTTCCACCATGATGACAATGGAAAAACCAAGGAAACCCAACGGAGACCACAAAACACGTCAAAAACACCCCAAAAAAGAACTGCATCACCCCAAAAAACAGAAGAAAACCCCATATACCATGAATCCACCCCAAAAGACCCCCTAAACCTACCTGATGTTCTCCAAAACCCACAATCTACACTTTTCCACCATGATGACCAACAAGAACCCAACTAAAACCAAACGGAGACCCCAAAACATGTCAAAAACACCCCAAAAAAGAACTGCATCACCCCAAGAAACAGAAGAAAACCCCAAATACCATGAATCCACCCCAAAAGTCCCCTACACCTACCTGAAGTTCTCCAAAACCCACAATCTACACTTTTCCACCATGATGACCACGGAAAACCCAACGAAACTTAACGGAGACCCCAAAACACGTCAAAAACACCCCAAACAAGAACGGACTCAACACAAAAAAACGAAAGAAAACCCCAAAAGCCATAGATCCACCCCAAAAGTCCCCCTAAACCTAACAGATGTTCTCCAAAACCCACAATCTACACTTTTCCACCATGATGACCAACAAGAACCCAACTAAAACCAAACGGAGACCACAAAACACGTCAAAGACACCCCAAAAAAAAACTGCATCACCCCAAGAAACAGAAGAAAACCCCATATACCATGAATCCACCCCAAAAGTCCCCTAAACCTACCTGAAGTTCTCCAAAACCCACAATCTACACTTTTCCACCATGATGACCACGGAAAACCCAACGAAACCCAACGGAGACCCCAAAACACGTCAAAAACACCCCAAACAAGAACGGACTCAACACAAAAAACGAAAGTAAACCCAAAAAGCCATAGATCCACCCCAAAAGTCCCCCTAAACCTACCTGATGTTCTCCAAAACCCACAATCTACACTTTTCCACCATGATGACCAACAAGAACCCAACTAAAACCAAACGGAGACCCCAAAACATGTCAAAAACACCACAAAAAAGGAACTGCATCACCCAAAAAACAGAATAAAAGAAATACCATGAATCCACCCAAAAAGTCCCTAAACCTACCTGAAGTTCTCCAAAACCTACAATCTACACTTTTCCACCATGATGACAATGGAAAAACCAAGGAAACCCAAAGGAGACCACAAAACACGTCAAAAAACCCCAAAAAAGAACTGCATCACCCCAAAAAAACATAAGAAAACCCCATATACCATGAATCCACCCCGAAAGACCCCCTAAACCTACCTGATGTTCTCCAAAACCCACAATCTACACTTTTCCACCATGATGACCAACAAGGACCCAACTAAAACCAAACGGAGACCACAAAACATGTCAAAAACACGCTAAAAAAGGAACTGCATCACCCAAAAAAACAGAAGAAAAGCCCAAATACCATGAATCCACCCCAAAAGTCCCCTAAACCTACCTGAAGTTCTCCAAAACCCACAATCTACACTTTTCCACCATGATGACCACGGAAAACCCAACGAAACCCAACGGAGACCCCAAAACACGTCAAAAACACCCCAAACAAGAACGGGATCAACACAAAGAACGAAAGAAAACCCCAAAAGCCATAGATCCACCCCAAAACTCCCCATAAACCTACCGGATGTTCTCCAAAACCCCACAATTTACACTTTTCCACCATGATGACCAACAAGTACCCAACGAAACCCAACGGAGAACCAAAAACACGTCAAAAACACCACAAACAAGAATGGGATCAACACAAAAAACGTAAGAAAAACCCATATACCATGAATCCACCCCAAAAGTCCCCCTAAACCTACCGGATGTTCTCCAAAACCCCACAATCTACACTTTTCCACCATGATGACCAACAAGAACCCAACTAAAACCAAACGGAGACACCAAAACATGTCAAAAACACCCCAAACAAGAATGGGATCAACACAAAAAACGAAAGAAAAACCCATATACCATGAATCCACCCCAAAAGTCCCCCTAAACCTACCTGATGTTCTCCAAAACCCACAATCTACACTTTTCCACCATGATGACAATGGAAAAACCAAGGAAACCCAACGGAGACCACAAAACACGTCAAAAACACCCCAAAAAAGAACTGCATCACCCCAAAAAACAGAAGAAACCCCATATACCATGAATCCACCCCAAAAGACCCCCTAAACC
>NW_028137593.1:0-70000 GCF_965140915.1 Aythya marila
AAGAGAAAGAGAAAGAGAAAGAGAAAGAGAAAAAAGAAAAAAAGAAAGAGAAAGAGAAAGAGAAAAAGAAAAAGAAAAAGAAAAAGAAAAAGAAAAAGAAAAAGAAAAAGAAAAAGAAAAAGAAAAAGAAAAAGAAAAAGAAAAAGAAAAAGAAAAGAAAAAGAAAAAGAAAAAGAAAAGAAAAAAGAAAAAGCTGCTCAGTGATGTTCAGTCACGTCCTGGGAAGCAGGGCCTCAATACATATAGTGGTTGTTCCGGAGGCTGGAATTGTTCCAGAATTTGTGCTAGAACTTGCCCTAATAAATTTGGTAGCCCTGTAAACCCCTGAGGTAAAACGGTCCATCAGTCCTGTATTGTTGCTTCTGCCCCATTTGGGGTCTTTCCACCCAAAGGAGAACAGATCTTTGCTCTCAGAGTCTGAGAGCACCCCATGAATAACACCCTTATTCCAGCCTAACAATTTACTATTCAAATGCCCAATTTCATTACCAAATCCTTTCCCAACAAGTTAGTCCCTGCCTTGGGTACATTCAATAATTGCCCAGTGCGCTCGTTTTATCCCTAGTCTCCGCTTGGTGTCCTCCAAAAGTAGCACTGGTATCCCAGTCCCTTCTACCCCCATCACAATTAGGGTTTCATTAGTTAAGAACTTAAGCCCTGATACTTTACAGGCCAGCAATGACCTAGCTGCCCTAGTGTATTGGGTTTACGTGGCAAGGTTCTGGTAGCAGGGGGGCTGCAGTGGTAGCATCTGTCAGAAGAATCCAGCAGCTGCTCCGTGGCAGATAAAGGCCGGTTTCAGCCGGCTCCAAAGGGGCCCACCGCTGCCCAGAGCCGAGCCATGAGCAACACAGCTTGTGCCTCCCTGAGAGCACATCCAAGAAAAGGAAAAACAAAAAAACTGCAGTACAACAGCAGCTGGGAGAGCGAGGAGTGAGAAAAACCTCCCTGCAGACACCAAGGTCAGTGCAGAAGGAGGCGGAGGAGGCGTTCCAAGTGCCGGAGCCGAAGCTCCCCCAGGGCTGCCGAGAGGCCCGTGGTGGAGCAGGCTGACACCCTGCAGCCCATGGCCTGCAGCACCACGGCAGAGCAGATCTCCACGCTGCAGCCTGTGGAGAGAAGCACATGCAGGAGCAGGTGACCGGGGAGGGTGCCAAGGGGGTCCCAAGCCAGACCAATCCCCTCCTCAGGAATAGACCCCGCAGCACAGACCCACGCCTGGAGCAGCTCCCAAAGAGCCACTGCCTGTGGAAAAAAACACACAGGACCACATTCCCCAATTCCCTCCCTCTTCTTTTCTTACTCTTCTTTTTGTTTCTGCACCTCTTCACATCCCTCTGAAAAGCAGCAAATATGGCCAGCAACCGGCAGCACTGGGGGACCTGGCACACACAGGGTGCACAGTAACACAACAAAGAACAGCCGAGATCCAGACAGTCATGGACAGCAGGTGGACCACTGCCCTGCCAGGGCCAGATCCCTGGGTACGTGCAGGGACAACGGCTGCCAGCAGAGACCCTGCACCTGCCAGCCCAGGCCGGGGTGAGAAGCAAGGGCAACAGAGACAGCTAAATGTCAAACCCAAGCAGGAGAGCAGCGAGGAGGGGACAAGCCAGAGCCAGGGGTAAGGAAAGAAAGTGTTCCTGTGGGATGGGATGAGGAGGAAGAGATCTTCATCTTCAACTCCTTGATCAACCCCAGGTTCCCCAGCCTCCGCCACAACCATCAAGCCTTCCCCAGGAAGAGGGCAGCTCATCCAGCAGCATGGACAGGGAGGCTGCAGCACAAGAAGCGGAAAACCCAACAAGCACCTCTCTTGGCTCATTGGAGTCCATGGACACTGAACCATCAGCTGCTTCCCTGGCAGAAGGTCCAGAGGAAGAAAGGCACGGCTTGCCTCTCACCATAACAGCACTGGCAGAGAGCAGGCCAGCAGGTCCTCTATTAGTCCCTGTTTGCGAAGATGAGGGGTACAGAGCGCCTCCCCCCACACCAGTGTTGCAAGAGTCAAAGCCTTCAGCCTGTCCCATCCCCAGTGAGCACAGCACTGAGGTGATGGTTGAGAGCCAGGGACATGGCCAGTGCCTGTGACGAACATCTGTATGAAACAGCCCGGACCAAGATGATGATGGGCCAAGCAAGATGATGGGCCCCTGTGCCTTGGCCACCGCTCATGGGAAGGTGCCAGATGGCGTCCCTCTGGAGAGCTTTGGAGATGGCCTCGATGTCTGGAAGTTTCCCAGCACTCTCCTTTTTGCCCCCTACAGAAGAGCTGGGCTAGGAAGAGCACAGCCAATACCCTCAGCTCACTAAAATCCCTCCACGGGGTTCTCAACTAGTAGGGAAAGCCTTGAGAACCGGCTCTGGCTACCTGCTGGCTTGCCCAATCTGACTATAGGCAATGCACAAGCGCCAGCCAGTACACATCCCGTCCTTCTGCTGGAGCTGGGCTCTTCTTTTGTGCATATTGCCAGAGCAGCAAGGGGCTGTGAGAAAAATCTCAACAGTTTTTTCAGGCAGGACCTCCTGTGAAACTATTTTATTTGTGATTGCAATGGCAGGCATCCTGCAAGCAGGAGCGCACATTAAAGTTTAGTATAACCTTATATTCTCTAGTACTCGGCGCATGATTCCTCCCCTTTTTCCTCATTGGCTGAGTGCTACAGGTTCACAAACTACATGACACACTTTTATACGAGCCAGGGACATGACCAACATACCGGCAGTGCCTCTGACGAAGGTCTGCATGACACAGCCCGGACCCTCATCTCTACAGTCCTACGCCGTGCTGTAGCCATAAGCCAGGGAGCCAAGACAAAGGAACAAACTGCACCCTCGGCCACAGGGCACATGGTGCCTCCTCCCACAGCACAGCCTGTAGAGTGTACTTCCTCAGCCTCTGCCTTGCCTGGAGGCCCTGTGGGGGATTCCAGCGAAGCCCCTCCTGCTCAAGCAGCAGCAACAGAGCAAGAAGTGACTTCTCTCTGGGCTGGAGATCCTGTGTGGGAAGCCAGAGAAGCCACTCTCGCTGCAGGGTTTCCTTCAGTATGAAGAAAAAGGCCATTTGGATCTAGATGCCGCCTGCCATTGCTGACAGTGGAGCATGGGACAGCCCAACGCCTCAGCCAGCTTGTGGCATGGGGGGAAAGCAGAACTGCCAAATGTTCGCCAATGCTGATAGAGGATGGGTCGGGAGCCGCCCTGTCAGGGAGCAGCTTTTCTCTCTCTCTGTGTACACTCAGGGAGCTTCTATCCTGCAGGGCCACCACCAAACTGAGCAACCCAAGAATGAGAACAATATGCTCTCATTTCTGTCCCATACAAGCCTTGAGCATGCCCCACGGAGTGTGCATGGTGATCCATTTGGGTGTGTAAGAAAATTCTACAATTGCCATTTATTTCTTTATTAAATCTTGAAAAGAAATAAGAAAGAAGCAATGTACTGTCTACAGTGCAGAAGCAGCACCACGAGAAAGAGAAGAGGCTTCTCCCTTGGTTGGAGGCCCTGTGTGGGATGCCAAATAAGCCGTTCTCTCTGAAGCAGCAGCTTCAGCGTCCTCCACACAGGCTTCTCCCGAGGAAGTGTGCAGCTCTTCCAAATGCTCCCTCCGTCACAGGGTGCCTCCTCCCACAGCACAGCCTGTAGACTGTACTTCCTCAACCTATGCCTTGGCTGGAGGCCTTGTGGGGGAGACCAACAAAGCCCCTCTCACTGCAGAAGCAGCACCATGAAATGGAGAAATGGTTTCTCCCTCGGCTGGTGGTCCTGTGAGGGGCACCAATGAAGCTGTTCTCTCTGAAGCAGCAGCTTCAGTGTCCTCCTCACAGGCCTTTCCCCAGGAAGTGTGCAGCTCATCCAACTGCTCCCTCAGCCACAGGGCACATGGTGCCTCCTCCCAGCACGTAGTACTAACCCAAAGCACAGCACAGCATGTAGACTGTTGCACTCAGCACTGTTTGCTTGCCTCTATTTGTTTAATAAATTCTAGACTTAAATTGCAATGTTATTTGGGGGTCACTCATTTCTTACACTATACTTCTTCAGCCTATGCCTTGGCTGGAGGCTGCATGGTGGAGCCCAGCAAAGCCCCTCTCACTGCAGAAGCAGCACCATAAGAAGGAGAAATGGCTCCTCTCTTGGCTGGAGACTCTGTGTGGGATGTCAATCCTCACCACCCTCTTTGTGAAGAATTTTTGTGGCCACCAAGGAGCAGCTCTGACTAGCCTTCTCGTTTTCTCTTTACAGGGATGCCTCCTGCTATTAAGAGCCAGCTGCTCACACACCAGAGTCGCTCTCCAGCCAGACTCTCCAGGGTGACAGGGGAGGCACAGCTGGGCCAGGCTGCTGGGGAAAAAGAGCCTTCTCCCAAATGAGGCTGGGGTGGGAAGCCATAGAAGGCAGCCCCAGAGCTCTTCCCCTTGAGTCATCGAGCAGCTTTCCTTGCACACAGGGACTTGGTGAACTCCACAATGGGCCTGACACATGTCCCGCTGACAGCAGTTTCCTGCCTGGGCACCCGGTACGTGAGCAAAATCTCTTGCCGCAAATCCTCCTCTGTTGTGTTTGCAGGCTGCTGACAGTGCGTCAGGAGAGCTCCACAAGGACGGGAGAACAGGGCAAGGGCAAGCGCTCTGCTGCAGCCAGGCCCCAAACTCAAGCACCTGCCGGTGAGGGTCACCGGAGAGCAGGACAGGTAGCCACTGTGGTCCGCCTACCTGGGTTGTTAGAAGGGAAATGCTTCTGGAGATGTGACATTTTGACAATTATTGTGCCTTCTTCAGTGCCTTCTTCATGATTAAAGAGGAGCTCCCCATGGTGGGCTGTGAGCTCCTTGATGTAAAGAAGCCCATCTTCCAGGTTTCAGAGACCTTTGCCAGTATTCATGGGCTCCCTTACAAGAAAGAAACTTTTCCGGGTAAGAAGAGAGATGAATGTCAGGGCTCCAATGTGTAAGAATGTGGGCTGCATGCTCAGCTGCTGCTGGGAGGGCAG
Organism: Aythya marila; assembly: GCF_965140915.1. Classification (NCBI taxonomy): domain Eukaryota; kingdom Metazoa; phylum Chordata; class Aves; order Anseriformes; family Anatidae; genus Aythya; species Aythya marila. Next base: position 4,994 of record NW_028137593.1, read on the forward strand.
TGCAGGGGTTACACAGCTCCTCCAGGAGGTCCAGAGAAAAGCCCGAGCTCCTCAGAAGCCAAAACCTGCCAATGCTTTGCACCTTCTGGCAGGCAGCAGTCTTTTGCTGTATATCAGATTTGAGAGCCTGGCCTGACATATCAGGCCCACAGGAGTAGAGGGCTCTAGTGGACTCTGGCTTGCCAGTTACACCCCAAATCGTTATACTGATGTATATGTGAAGCAGAGCGAATAGGTGTCGTGGTTCCGCTCGAGTGGGCAGCCGAGCTCCACCACAGCCGCTCTCTCACTCCCCCTCCTCAAAGAGGAATGGGGAGAAAATATGTGAAAAGGGCTCAAGGGTTGAGACAAGGATGAGAAAATCACTCAGTAATTATTGTAACGGGCAAAACAGACTCGGCATAAGGAGATAGTAAGATTTATTGCCTATTACTAACAAGCGAGAGAAGTGAGAAAACAAAGGAAAAAGCAAACCAAAAGCACCTTTCCCCCCATCCACCCTCTTCCACCTCCTCCCCCCGAGCGGCGCAGGGGAACGGGGGAATGGGGGTTATGGTCAGTCTACAGCACTTCTCCTCTGCCGCTCCTTCTCGGTCACTCTCGTCCCCTGTGCTGTGGGGTCCCACCCACGGGATGCAGTCCTTGATGAACTGATCCAGTGTGGGCTTCCCACAGGCAGCAGCTCTTTCAGAACTGCTCCAGGTGTGGGCCCGTACCACGGGGTCCATCCCTCAGGAGAAAACTGCTCCAACCTGGCTCCCCCATGGGCAGCAGCTCCTGCCAGGTCACCTGCTCCTGCGTGGGCTCCTCTCCAAGGGCTACAGTTCTGGCCTGGAATCTGCTCCGGCAGGGGTCTTCCACAGGCGGCAGCCTCCATCAGTGCAGGGCCACCTGCTCCACCATGGTCTCCTCCACAGGCTGCAGTGTGGAACCCTGCTCCACCGTGGTACTCCATGGGCTGCAGGGGGACATCCTGCTTCACCATGGTCCTCACCACAGGCCGCAGGGGACTTCTGCTCCGGTGCCTGGAGCACCTCTCCCCCTCCCTCTACACTGACCTTGGCACCTGCAAGGCTGTTCTCTCACTCCCTTGACTCTCCCGGCTGCTGTCTGGCGCAGCGTTTTTTTCCCTCTCTTAAATATGCTCTCACAGAGGCGCAAACAACATCGCTTATTGGCTCAGATCTGGAAAACAATGGGGCCCTTCCCAAACATGGGGCAGCTTCTAGATCTTTCTCACAGAAACCACCCCTACAGCCCCCTGCTACCAAAACCTTGCCACGTAAACCCACTACGATAGGAAGCATGGCCTTTCTCCTCCTGATATCCTTATGGCATGGCACGCGCACCTTCCTCATGATGGCATATGCACCTTCCCGAAGAACCGCAGAAATCTGGTACGTAGTTGACTGACAGTTCAATATGAACTTATTTCAGGGCCCCAGTGAAACATGCACGATACGTCTATTCGCATGTAAAGGAAGCTCTTGCAGAGCTTTCCTACAAAGTTTTCCACACTCTAGAACCAGACGACTGTTTTGGTCCAGGTAGCCCAGCTGGAAGGGACCACATCAGATACTCGTAACTACCCACACTGCCGTCAAATAGAAGGGACAGACTTCCCCATTGGAGACATGCAGCTCATTGTAAGAAGACACCACCACCTAGCAACACAACACAGAGAAAGGTGCCCCCCCTGAAAAAGACACAACACGGACCCTGAATCTTGAACTCTCTTCTCCAGACCTGACTTCATCCCTGGACTACAGCCACAAGGACACATGATGCTAGTCTCCAACCACACAAATTAGATACACCTTGAACTGTTCTTTTAATCTCTGGACTTCCTTTGAGAACTATTTAGAGATACTTTATAAATAATTTGTATAGTTTTGCTTTCTTCGAAGCGGAGGGTTGTTCATACATTAATAGCATTCGAGTTGAGGTTCCAAATTCTAAGCAAAATATTGTTGGGGTACATTCTGTATGGATTAGGAGCCTGTGGAATACGGAGAGGCAGTGTCACAACAGTGACTCGGGACGTGTGACAGAAGAGGGACCATGGACCCAAGAGCAGATTTACAAAGGTTCTACTGAAGTTTGTTTCACGATCGTGTGACCCCTCTGCCATTAGGGAAATGAGAGGTCACCATTAAAATATTCAGCAGTTCATATAAAATTTGCAACAAAATGCTGTGTGAACATATACAATCACATTGTTACACCCGTCCTGACTCCGCCAATCGTCTTCCTCATTTCCATGCAACGCGGTGCTTTGGACTGAGGCCTCGGGTAGATACCAGTCCTTCATTTATGTCTCCCTGAGAGCTTGCTCTTCTCCAGAGTTAAGCTTTCTCAAAACAGGATTTTTGGTGTTTTGTCACCTAATCTGCTTGTTGCTCCTAGTATGTCCTGCAAAAGTTCTCAGGCGGGTATGTACAGCTTTTGCTAAGACCATACTGGGTGTGCCAGTTCTGCAGGCTCCACCAAGTGCCATCACTCCATGTTGTGGTCTGTGGCAGTTAACAAGCTACCTAAAGAGTCTGAGCCTGGCGTGGGCACTTGGCCTCATTAACATACAAAGAACTGTCTGGAGCCCATTTTTCACAAGATTGCACACCTGGCTATGGTAACATTACATTTTCCTCACCACTTTCCTTTATTTCCTTTGTTTTATTTATAGTGGGGTAGCTGCAACCACTTGGAAGAAAAAGCGGAAGAGGAGAGAGAAATGCTGCCCAAATGTTTGCAGTGTGATCAGTGTTAATAAAGCTTCTGACTGACCTCTTTTAAAATGCACTTGTGTTATTACGCATTTGGAGTCACAGTATTCCCCAACACTCTAGTGCAGTCTTTGGCCATCCACCCACTGGCTGCTTCAGAGAAGGAATGAAAACAAAGAGGCTCTAACTCCAGTGGTCACCCTGCTGGCTAAAAAATCACCAGAGCTGAGGGTCACGCACAGAAAGTGGAAGGGGACGGTGCTCCCTGCACCTATAGCTGGATGACGTGGGAAGGTTCAGCCCAAGGAAAAGTCTTGGACAGTGCTAAGAGAAGTTGCAGCCTCCTTTCCTGCTCCTCGGGCAAGGCCTGGGGCCAGCACCCTGCAGTGACCCTCACAGCCTGCGGACTGCTCTGCCCGAATCTCCAGGGTGCAGCAGTCTCCTTGGGGAGGCAGCTCCCTGACAGGGCAGGCTGCAGCCCCTATTGTGACACGCGATGAGGCAATAGCAGGGCCGTCTGTGACATCACACCACGTCCTGCTCAAAAGCCCTGTGCGCCGCGACCTGCCCTCACTTGGCTGCGAGGCCTTCAGGAGGCAGTGGCTGGTGCTGCTCTGCTGGGGCTGCCGCTGTGATCTTGAGGAGCTGCCTTGCAGAGAGGAGCCAAAGGCACTGGGAAGCAGCGTCCCCGCGTGGGACAATTCCTGCTGACGAGTGGAGGAGGCCCGGAGCGAGATGGAGGCCAGGAGTGCTCCCATCCTGTGCAACGGCCGCCTCATGTGTCCAACACTCATGCACCTCCAGGACGATGGTGAGCCCAGCAGGAGGTGCCTGAGGAACAGGCAGCAGCGCAGCCCACTTGAGCTGCAGTTTCTTGTGGGGAGAGAGAGGGAGGGTCTGGGGACATAGACACTGGCCCCATTGGCCACAAGGACTGTGCTGGACGAGAAAGCTGGCTTGCAGTATGACGTCTCTTTCCCTTGCTTTTCAGAGATTGTGAAAGTTTGGGATGCAGTATCCCACTTCATCCGCAGGCAGTTCGCGCTGAACAAGGTGAGTTTTGCAGCCTCATCCTGCCCTCTTACTCTGCTCTTTCCCAGAGCTGCCACCCCACAGCACGCCTCCTCAAGCAGCAGAAACACCCCAGCGGTGGCCTGCAAACTGCAGAGGTGCCAGGGGCCCGTTGCTGCTTTGGCAGTATGCACAAAAGAAGAGCCCAGCTCCAGCAGAAGGACGGGGTCCATTCTGCCTGGTGCTTGTGTGTTGCCCGTGGCCAGAGTGGGCAGGCCAGCATGTCGCTGGTGCTGGCACTCAAGGCTTTCCCTACTTGTTGGGAACTGCTTGGAGGGAATTTTACGGAGCTGAGGGTGTTGGCTGTGCTCTTAGTAGCCCAGCTCCACTTTAGAGGGAACAAAGGAGGGAGCTGGGAAAATCCGTGACATTGAGGCCATCTCCAGGGCTCTGCAGAGTGACACTGCCTGGCACCTTCTCATGAGCTGTGGCCAAGGCATGAGGGCCCATCTTCTTGCTTGGAGAAGCCCCAGAAATACTGACCCGTGTTCCTGATTTCTTGCTTTTCAGGGTGTCACAGTACCTGGGCTGGGCACCTTCTTTGCTGTTAAACAGGAGCGGCCCATGGCAGGCTTTAAGCTCCTCGATGTAAAGAAGCCCGTCTTCCAGGTTTCGGAGCACTTTGCCAATGTTCATGGACTCCCTTACAAGAAAGAAACTTTTCCTGGTAAGAAGAGAGATGATTGTCTGGGCTACCACGCGCGGGGACTTTGGGCTGCATGCTCAGCTGCTGCTGGGAGGGCAGTGGAGGGGTTACACAGCTCCTCCGGGAGGTCCAGAGAAAGGCCTGAGCTCCTCTCAAGCCAAGGCCCATCAACGCCTTGCACGTCCCTCCAGACACCAGCTCCCAGAAACGTCCCTCCCCATCCTGTTGGCACCCTGATGGCTGCATTGGTGGTTGACTTCTGCTCTAAGCAGTTCGGACAACAGCAGGTGCAGGCTGACACTGGGCATCGGCTTCTATGGCATCAGCGATGCCCCACGATTGTGCTGCCCCAGGCGCTTGGAGCTCTGTCTTTCAGGGATTCTCCTCCTCCAGACGAGCAGTCAGCAAGACAGCTCTGTAGCAGTGCTGGAGGGCCCAGAAGCTACCCAAGTGGGACTGCCCTCCTCTGCAGGCCTGTCTTAGTTATTTTCTCCTTGCTTCCTCTCCCTCAGGAATACCTCCATTTGTTTTCCTGAATTATGCCTGGCTGTCCTTGGACATCGGCATTCCTCGGGACACCGTGCAGCGCTGCATTCAGGAGACCCTGCTCTTTCTCTCCTACACCCTTGCAAAGAAGCAGGCTGTTGATTTCATCTTCAAGGGCATCGGCTGTCTGGTCTTCCGCAAGAGCAGAGTCCAAATGCACTTTTCCTCCGACTTTGTTCACAACCTGAATAGCAACGGCCAGCTGTTGAAATGCCGCCTCACTGTAAGTTTCTCACTGCACCAGCACAGCCCAGGGTTCCTGGGAAATGCCCCGAGAGGCCGTTGGGAGGGACTTCTCCTTCTGGGTCAGACTCGTCTCCTGATGAGGCACAGGAGTCTGGCCCCTGCACAAAGCCAGGCAGTGATTTACCAGGTGCAGGCACTCGCTGGGCAGCTTGTGCTGCTTGTAAGGAGGGGTGAACATTAAGCCCTGCAAGATCTGCCCGTGGGCAGCTTTCTGCCTGAGCAGCCGCGATGCCTTCGTTGGCAAGGGCATCCCTTCCTGGCCATGGTCTCACCCACGACTGTCTCTCCTGCAGAGGTTAAACACAACAGATTTGGCCACATCGGAGAGAAAAAGCATGGTCCCACATCCAGCTTCTGGAGGTGTCATCATCTTTCCCAGGTGGGTGCATTGCTTCTGCAGCCCTTGGCTGAGAGTTTTTGGCAGCTTTTCAGCTCCTCTCCGGAAGATCAGCAGTGCCAGGGCTTGCCTGCTGCTCAGGGAGGAGCTGGAAGGAAACTTCTCCAAGCACTGGTTCCTCCTCCACTCCACACCGATTCTTGCTTGTTTTGGAAGAGGGACCATTCTCTTTGTGTACCAAGGGGAATGTCTATTCCCTGCCCAGCCCACAGCAAGCCCCTCTCAGATGCTGGCACCAAGACCAGCGCCCTACAGCCCTAGAATATGGTGCCCCGGAGTCACACTGCCTTGGTCTTTCTTCCAGGATTGGGCTCTACATACCTCGGGGAAGAGCTGCAGGGGAAGGGTCTCTCCAAGCACCCAAGCACCCTGCTTTGGAGAAGAAGGGAGACGCAAGTGTGGAGGGAGAGTCTACCAGAACAGGTAATGTGAGAGCGGGCTCCTGGGAGTCACAGCCCCTGGGAGACCTCTCTGCCCTTCCCTTCTGAATGTCCTCCTGAGGGCAAGGGGTACGGAGGCAAAGCTGGAAGGCTGCGCTTTGCACAGGATGAGGCCCCTCCTCTGACCCCAGTTCCCTGCGGCAGTAGCTCTGCTGGGCCTTCGTAGGAACCAGAATGGCAGGGCAGCCCAGAGCTTCCCGTAGCATTCGGCAGTGCTCAGGCCTCTTCCACGCTGGCCTCCTGGAGCTCCTGTCTACTGAAAGCCCCGCTCTGGATTAGATGTGTCCAAAGGTAGAATGTGGGGTACAATGGAAGCAGGGAGTCCCAGGACTCCCACCCCCACCTGAGCAGTTGCGAGCCCAGTGAAGACTGTTACTTCCTGCTGGAGGGACCAGCACAGGCTTTGTAGTGTGCTGATTTCACAGAACACAGAATGGTTGAGGATGGGAGCTACCTGAAGACGTCAGCTTGGCCAAACCCCTGCTCAAACTGGGCAACCCAGCTCCAGTGTCCAAGGAACATGTCCTGTGCAGATGACTCCCATCCCTACTCGTGAAATGCCAGTGGCCAAGGAGACTCCCTTCTAGGCCAACCCATCTCCCAGCTTGCTCTGCCTTTTACAAGTAGCACCGGATCCAGCAGGGAGGCTCATTCCCTGCCTCTTTGTGTGGCCACCAAGCAGCAGCTCTGACTGTCCTTCTCGTTTCCTCCTTACAGGGATGCCTCCTATTAAGAGCCGGCTGCTCGCACCCCAGAGTCTCTCTCTATCCAGACTCTCCAAGATGAAAGGGGAGGCAAAGCTGGGCCAGGCTGCAGTGGAAAAAGAGCCTTCTCGCAGGTGAGGCGGGGGGGAACCTTAAAGAAGCAGCCCCTGGGCTCTTCTCCTTGAGTCATCGAGCGGCTTTCCTTAGACACAGGGTCTCGGTGAATTCCACAGGGGTCCCGACACATGCCCCACCAACTGCCCTTTCCCTGCTGGGGACCTGATTGGTGAGCAAAAACTAGAGCAGGAAATCCTCCTCTTCTGTGCTTGCAGGCTGCTGACAACCCGTGAGGAGAGCTCCTCAAGAATGGCAGAAGAGGGGAAGGGCAAGAGCTGTGCTGTGGCCTGGCCCCAAACTCAAGCCCCTGCCTGTGAGAGTCAACGGAGAACAGGACAGGTAGCCACTGCATCTGTGTGCCCATTGCTGGGTTGTTTCATGGGTTGCCTCTGTGGAGATTTGATGTTTCTCTGATTGTTGCATGCCCTTCTCTCCTGTAGGAAATATGCTGCCTGTACCAGCAAGAAGATGAGAAAACTCTGGAGGCATTGTTGGTTGAGGAGCAGCTGAAGAAAGAATGGGAGAGACAGAACATGTGGGCACAGTGCAAGGCTCGTGGCAAAACAAACGGGAGAGAAAGTATCTGGGTATGCCAAGTGCTTTCAATCACTCCAGAAAGAACCTTTCTCTTCTCTCAGGGGGCCGTGTAAACACTCTTCCCCTCTTAGCTCTGCAAGGAAGCTTCTCTCCAAGAGAAAAACCTGCCCTTCCTGAGCCTTGTTTTATATTTTGAAGGACGAGACCTCCTCCAAAGCCCACTGCCCTGAAAGTGTTCTTGCCCTTAGTTTCAGAGGCTGAGGGTGTTACCCTTTCATGCTGCCTTTCTGAGAGAAAGCAGGCTGCAGGGAAACTGCCCTGAGCCTGGGGAAACCCTGAGGGGACGACTGCCCCACTGCCATGGGACAGCTCCCACGTTAGCACCTCCCCCTAAAAATGTTCCTTGTTTCTACTTCCCCTGTAGCAGAAGACGCAGATGGAAATGCAGAGGCTGCAGACAGACAGCGCATCCTCCATGGCACTTGTGGAACTGAAAAAGTCTCTGCAGATGGTGCCAGTGGACATGAATCAGCAGCATGTCCTCATCCCTCACCCCCCGGAGAAGAAGGCTGAGGCAGCTCCTCTGAGCAAACCGAGTGCCAAGTAAGTGTGGGCCAGCACCCAAAAAGGCCAGGAAAAGCTGAGCTGCAGCAAGCTGCCTGAGGGATCCAGCATGTGGGTTGCTCAGCTCTGGGCTTTGGCTCTCCATCCCCTGGCTGCCTCGCGGAGGGAATGACCATGGAGAGGCCCTGCCTCCAGCTGTCCCCCTGCAGACCCAAAGTCCTAAAGCTCCCCTGCAGCTGACAGTGATGCACCCACAATGGAAGGAGGCTGTGCTCCCTGCTTTTGGGCAGCCAGAGGTGAGGGCCTTCAGAGCCCACCTGAGAGTTTTTTTCTCTGTTGCTGCAGCTGCCTTTCAGTGCGGAGTGTGCGGGTGAGGAAACAACTGGTGAAGAGAAAAGAGGTCCTGCAGAAAGACAAGACCAAGATCAGAGCTGTCGACATCCCTGGAAATTCTGCAGAGGATCTTCTGATTTGGTAAACCTCTCCTGCAACAGCCTTCATTCCGCTAGCAACAGCCCCTTCCTTGGGCAATGAGGCCCCCGGGCTCACGAGAACCCTTGCCCTGGCCTTCCGTAGCTGCTTGGCCAAAGGTCTCCAGCCCGGCCTCACACAGCGCCTCAGCCTGGCGCTGCGTAGATTCCCTGTCACTGGCTGGGACTCGAGGGGCCCCCGCAAGGCCACACAGAGCCTTGGGACTCCTGCATATGCACGCTCCACAGGACTGGGGCTGAAGGGAGCAGGGAGTGTCACTCCGCTGCCCTCACTGGAACGGAAACTTGAACCCTTTCTTTTTCTCTCCCTAGCGTTGGTGAGAAAATCCCTGTGCTTCCAATGCCGAAGATGACACGAGCATCAGGGAAACCAGCGAGGACCCCTCGCAGTTGTGAGCAGCTGCGAGCCCAATAAAGTCTGTTGCTTCCTGCTGGAAGCACCAGCACAGGCTTTGTAGTGTTCTGATTTCACAGAAACACAGAATGGTTGAGGTTGGAAGGTACCTGAAGAGGTCAGCTTGGCCAACCCCCTGCTCAAACATTGCCACCCAGCACCAGTGTCCAAGGAGCATGTCCTGTGGAGATGGCTTTCAAGTGTCTCCCCTTGAGGAGGGAGACTCTACAGCCTCACTGGAGAACCCGTGAGAGGACTCGCTCACCCACACACTACAGAAATGTATCCTGAGGTTAGGTTCAGGTGGAAGCCACTGTGTTTGCGTCTGTGCCCATCGCCTCTTGTCCTGTCAGTGGGCTCCACTGAAATGAGCCTGGCTCCATTGCCTTTGCACCCTGCCCGCAGGCATGCAGTTATCCACTGATCCCCCCTGAGCTTTCTCTTCTCCAGGCTAAACAGTCCCAGCTCTCCCAGCCTCTCTTCATAGGAGAGATGCTCTGTTCCCTCAATAATCCACCTCACAATTTTTGTGGGACTGTTAAGCAGTTCAAGTAGCACCACTCGTGGCCTCCCAAGACAGCCACGAAGGCCTCCTAGCTGAGGCTGCTGATTCGCCCTTGCTGAAAGCCAGGTGCTCTTCGGATCCAGCATCAGCACCTGCCTGTGCCTGGAGAGCTGGGAAGAGCTGGGAGCTCTTGGTCCTTCCAGGGTGGAACTTCAAGGTAACGGCTCACTGCAACCTTCCCTTTGGTCCCAGGAAAAAAAAAAAAAAAAAAAGGCATCAAGCACCTGCCCTCACTCAGCCCAGAATTAGCAACAAGTCTTCCTTCCCTGCTGGTACTGCTGCCAAGGGAGCTTTGAAGTTAAGAGCCTCTTTTTGGAAAACGGCTTTTCCATGACCTCTCGGGTCTGCACATAGCCAAAAAGCAGAGAGAGAGAGAGTTTGAAACTTGGGAGAAAGGAAGGAAAGCCAGCAGGGCCAAAGCCTATCCCAGGGACTTTAAATCTGCACAGCACAAAACTGAAGGACAAGTTGAATTTTTTTTGTCACATCACTCATACAAGAAAGTGAAGAGCTCTCTTTCTCTCACATGCTCTCACAGTTTTCATTCTCTCCTCCTAAAACTTTCGGGGACTTTGATCTCTCATCAGGCAGCCTTGATGCAAGTTGCTGTCAATTCCACTTGGGTGGAATACCTCTTGCTGAATTGCTGCCCTTGGCCTTAGAGATCCCAATCTATAGGCATCCTTTGAACTGATTTCCTCAAATCCCTTTTAAGCACATCATCCTGAAGTCTACTGAACCCGGCCCATGTAATCTGCTACGTCACATAATGCTGAAAGCTTGTGAACGAGTGAGGGTGCCACGGAGAAGCCCTCCGTGTTGTGGGGCACACGCTCGTCCCTCACAGACCACGTGCGACGTGGCCATCTGACACATGGAGACACCGAGGGAGGGTGCCAGGCACAAGCTCTATATTAAACACTCGTGAAGCATTCCTTCTTCCTTATTCCCTTTCAAGATTTCATGAATAAACAAATGGCAGTTCTAGCATTTCCTTCCCACACCCAAATGGATCACCTTGCACACCCCCTGGGGCACTCTCGAGGTTTGTATGGGACTGAAAGGAGAGAGTTTCCTTCTCAGTGCTGGCATGCTCGGCTCAGCTGTGGCCCTACAGGAAAGGGGATCTACAGGAAAGTGCTCCCTGAGTGCAGGGAGAGAGAGAGAAAAGCTGCTCCCTGACAGGGCGGCTCCAGCCCCACCCTCTGACAGCCCTGGCGGCCATTTGGCAGTTCTGCCTGCCCCCCGCGCCACAAGCTGGCTGAGGCCTTGGGCTGTCCCCAGCACGGCTGTCAGTGGTGTCGGGCGGCATCTAGAGCCAAGAGGCCTTTCTTGTTCTTTGTGCTGAAGGGAACGTGCTGTCTGGAGCGAGCAGTGCCGCTTTTCTCCGCATTCCGGGGCTGTCATGGTAAGTGACATGGCCTCTCACTTTGAGGGCCCTGTTTTTCGTCAGCATTTGTGAGGGGCTTCTGCATCCCCCCCGCTCACTTGTTGCGGCCAGGGCTTCCCCCCAGGATGTCTGGGCAAGGCCCATGCCGCTGGGCAGGCTCTGGGTGGGCCTCGTCCCCTGCAGGGGCAGGCGTCTGCCGCTGAGCCCACAGCCCAGGAGCGGCTCCTGCACTCGCGGCTGCCCCTGCCCGGGCTGCTGCCGCTGCTTCTGGAACCTTCCTGCAGCCTCTGGCAGCTGGCGCCTGCTTGGCGGCCGCACGTTGGGCTTGTCAGCGTGGGATGAGCGGGCCATGCCAGCCCACAGCGTGGCATTGGCGGCCTTGTTGCCGTCCCCAGGGCATGGCTGAAGGGGATAGTGTGGGTTTGATTTGCAAGGACTGGGAGAATTTGGGATGCAGTATCCCACTTCATCCGCAGGCAGTTCACACTGAACAAGGTGGGCTTTGCAGCCTCATGCTGCCCTCTTACTCTGCTCTTTCCCAGAGCTGCCACCCCACAGAACGCACTTGTGGACCTGAAATCGAAGTCTCTGCAGATGGCAGCAGTGCCTATGAAGCAGCAGCATGTCCTCATCCCTCACCCCCCAGAGGAGAACACTGAGGCAGATCCTCTGAGGAAATCAATGCCAAGTAAGTGTGGGCCAGCTCCCACAAAGGCCAGGAAAAGCTGAGCTGCAGCAGGCTGCCCGAGGGATCCAGCATGCGAGTTGCTCAGCTCTGGGCTTTGGCTCTCCATCCCCTGGCTGCTTCGGGGTCAGGCAATGACCATGGAGATGCCCTGCCTCCAGCTGTCCCCCTGCAGACCCAAAGTCCTGAAGCTCCCCTGCAGCTGACAGTCACACACCTCGTGGGGAAGGGAGCTGTGCTCACTTCTCCTGGGCACGGGGAGGCCGAGTTGGCGTGTTAGGAAACAGCTGGGGAAGAGGAAGGAGGCCCTGCAGGAAGGCAGGACCAAGAGCAGGGCTGTGGACATCCCCGGGAAGACTGTGGAGGAGCTCCCGCTCTGGTACTCCTCTGCTGCAACAGCCTTCTTTCCACAGCCCCTTGTTCAGTGAGGCCTCTGGGCTCTCACTGGCACCCTTCTCCCTGAAGGGAGCAGGGAGTGTCACTCAGCTCTCCTCACTGGAGCGGAATCTTGAACCTTTGCAGAGAATCACAGAATGGCTTGGGTTGCAATTGATGTTAAAGATCTTCTATTCCCTCCCGCCCCCTGCCATGGGCAGGGATACCATTCACTAGAGCAAGTAGCCCAGTGCCTCATCCAAACAGGTCTTGAAGACCTCCAGGGATGGGGCATCCACGGCTTCTCTGGGCAAGCCGTTCCAGTGCCTCACCACCCTCTGTGTGAAGAAATTTTGTGGCCACCAAGGAGCAGCTCTGACTAGCCTTCTCTTTTCCTCCACTGTGGTCCGCCTACCTGGGTTGTTAGAAGGGAAATGCTTCTGGAGATGTGACATTTTGACAATTACTGTGCCTTCTTCAGTGCCTTCTTCATGATTAAAGAGGAGCTCCCCGTGGTGGGCTGTGAGCTCCTTGATGTAAAGAAGCCCATCTTCCAGGTTTCAGAGACCTTTGCCAGTATTCATGGGCTCCCTTACAAGAAAGAAACTTTTCCGGGTAAGAAGAGAGATGAATGTCAGGGCTCCAATGTGTAAGGATGCGGGCTGCATGCTCACCTGCTGCTGGGAAGGCAGTGCAGGGGTTACACAGCTCCTCCAGGAGGTCCAGAGAAAAGCCTGAGTACCTCAGAAGCCAAAACCTGCCAATGCTTTGCCCCTTCTGGCTGGCAGCAGCTGCCGGGAATGTCCCTCTCCATGCTGTTGGCACCCTGATGGCTGCGTTGGTGGTTGACTTCTCCTCTTGGCAGCTGGCACAGCTGCAGGTGCAGAGCAGCAGCAGGGCATCAGTGCTGGAGGGCCCAGCAGCTACGCAAATGTGACTGCCCTCCTCTGCAGGCCTGTGTAGTTCCTTTGCTCCTTGCTTCTTTTCCGTAAGGTGTAATTCGATTTGTTTTCCTGAATTATGCCTGGCTGTCCTTGGACACAAGGGCACATTGCAATGCTGCATTGGGAGGGACTTGTCCTTCTGGGTCAGACGCGTCTCCTGATGAGGCACAGGAGTCTGGCCCCTGCACAAAGCCATGCAGTGATTTCCCAGGTGCAGGCACTCGCTGGGCAGCTTGTGCTGCTTGTAAGGAGGCGTGAACATTAAGCCCTGCAAGATCTGCCCGTGGGCTGCTTTCTGCAAGAAGGGAGACGCAACGATGGAGGGAGAGTGTACCAGAACAGGTAAGATTGACTCTCGGAAAGCTGACTCCACAATCAGTAAGATTGTAAAGTAGCTATGTTTATGCAGCGCTGGGCGGCACGGGGGGTAGTCCCACCAAAGTTGTGCGCCCCTAACACGGCAACTTGCTTGGGTTATATGCAGTAAAGATTTACATATGCATGAGGTTTCCCAGTATGCCTATACATATTCATAACCTGTCCCCGCTTAGTATTAAAATTAGTTCCAAGAAGTCATTTCCATAAACTCCTCCCCTCTGCGCTTGCGCGGTGCCTTCTGGTGGTGGGCACTGAGGGTCGTGAGGATGAAGTCAGATGTCTTCATCAGGGTTGAACTTTTCACCTCGCCTCCTTGCGCATGCTCTCTGAGCCCTTGGTCATAATCTGGGCCATAAAGTTGGTTTGGTCCAGTTCTCCGGGCCTGAGGGGCTCCTGTTATCTCGAGGCCTTGCATGTTTGACATTTTTTATCTTGTCCTTTTAAGAACAGTGCTCCTTATCTGTGAGCCCTTGATCACAGTCCGAACCATAAGGTTGGTTTGATCTGGTTCTTGGAGTCCCGGGGGCTCCTGTTATCTGGAGGGCTAAGCGCAGCACAGGCACATGGCAAATGTAGCACATATTAAGCAATGAGTGTTGCCTACATATTCATTCTTAATCAATCACTCTCTAATTTCTAATCCCATGTTTCATGGGATTATTCCCCCCTTTTCTGGAAAATCTAGTAAATTCTTTTACTTAATACAAAAATTCTTCTTCCCAGTCTCTATGGTATGTACCCCTCAATGCCTTGCCATGTACCTTTGTCAGGGAAGCTAGTATAGCCATTCATTGTAACCATTTCCAATTCCAAAAGTATTACAAAAGACAATATTAAACTTATACCAACTAATATCAGTAAAACAACAACCGGGTGACACAATGTGTTCAAAATCCCAGTTGCAGTTGGCGACCATCCTAAGAGTGCGTCCCACCAGTTGTGATTTGTCTTGTTTTACTCTTTGCAAATCTCTGCTTATTTCCTTTGTATCATGATGGACAGTGATTAGAGTCTTCTTTCCATTTTCCTGAATGCTTTCTTTTAAAAAAAAAATTGATCAGGTCTTGGTGTTTAACTAGTTGCTTCACTAACGTGAGGTTCACCCCAGCAGGTGTAGGTAATAACTTGTGATACATTGTGTTGTTAGACTTGATCAACTGGTGGGATACCACTGGTGCCAAATATAGAAAATCACACCTGACAATTCTAACAAAGTTAGAGATAGAAAAGTTAGAATGATTTTTGCTAGGGAGAGTCATGTCTTCCTTCTCTACTTGTACAAAAGCACAAGCAGTTCTTAAACAGACGCAGCCTTGACCAATATATCCAAGCACAGTCTTTTGACTAGTATTTGGATGAATTTCAAAGTGGCAAACGCCTTGTTGCGTGTCAAGACATACATCCTGAGCATCAGTGGTGTTGCTTTCACAAATAAATCCTTGTTGTTCCCAGGTAACACATGATTCTAGATTTACAGACTGCCATTTCCCATTCTCCATCCACGCCCATGTTCTATGCTCCGAAGGATAGAGCACTGTCTCCTCATGGTTTAATCCTAGTGCAACGATGGGCTGGATAACATAAACTGTGGCATTACTTATAGTAGGCACAAAGGCAGTAGCCATGTTAACAATGGGATCATAGGTAAAATGTACCAGAGTCCACCAAGACTGGAACTTCTTCTCAAAATCATTGGCATTGTCCCAAACAGCCTTTTGGACTTCAGCCAGAAAAATGCCTTCACTTCCTTCCGTAATGATCAAGGCAGCCGTTGCCTGCATCCATAACTGTGCTTGTGTACAGCTAAGAGCTAAAGATACATTATCTTGAACCATACTAAGTGCATCTATTATTAGTTTGTGGTCTTGGTCTTCAGCCTTTTCCCATCTCGGTAACACCTGTGAAATTTGCCATTGGCTAGTTCCCAATGCCAATAAGGATGATTGTAGGGGCTGTTTTAGTTTTGTCCCACTGTTGTAGGAAGTACAGCCAAAACCAGCTAATTACTACAGTCTGTGTAAATACGAAATTATACCACCAATCTGATTTACCTGGGTGGATACAACCTTCTGTGGTGGTTTTACCGTGCTGGGCAGTTAAACCCCACAACCGCTCTCTCACTCCCCCTCCTTTAGATAAGGAGGGGGAGAAGTAAAGCAAAGAACAACTCACGGGTTGAGATAAGGATAATTTAATTAAAGGGAAATAATTATAATAATTAAATAAAGACTACCATGAACTAAACAACTTAACTAAGGGGAAAATAAAAGGGAAAGGGGAAAAAGGGAGGAAAACAAACAAACAAAATAAATGAAAGCTATATGGAAGTGCAGAGGAAAGAAATTACTCTCTACTTCCCACAAATGAGCGATGATTGACCACGTCCTTGAAGCAAGGCCTCAACGCACGCAGCCGGTGTTCGAGAGGAGGACCGACGTCTTCTCAACGAGAGCCCACCCCTCCCCTCTTCTTCCTGTTTCCACCTTTTATTGCTGAGTGTGACACCACATGGTATGGAATATCCCTTTGATTGGTTTAGGTCAGCTGCCCTAGTGATGTTTCTCTCCTCACTTTTTGCCCACCCCCTAGGAGGGTTAGAGAAAGGCCCAATGCTGTGCCACTGCTGCTCAGCAGTAGACACAACACTGGTGTGATAACACTGCTGTTCCAGCTACAAGTACAGAGTACGGCACTGAATGGGCTGCTGCCGGGGAAGTTAACATTCCAGCCAGACCCAGTACAACCTCCACCCCTTATTCCATAACATTTGTGTCACACTCAGATCCCCATACTTTAGCATACAAGCATTCTCATCATTATCCCTTGTCCTTTAACAGGACAAGGATTTAACAGGATTAATAGGCAGGTGTATCTTTTCATTCCATAGGTCTTTCTTGGAAAATGTCCATAAGAACTGTTGATGATTAGGTCTTCATCTGCCAAAGTGGCCACTCAAGGCACGCGGAGTTGGATGTCTGGACACCAGCACCAGCTTAGCTCAAGTCCTTGTTGCACTGCCCGGCTCCTTGCAAAGTTGACCTGTCGTTGATCCTACAGCATCTTCCTACAACATATAACTTAGATTATAGATTAGTTTTCTCTCAATGTCAAATCTCCTTGAGGCACACACTTGATATCCCCATTCTTTTGCATGACCCACCAGGTATACCCTGGTCCTTGAGCGAAGACAATCCCACGAGTGGGTTTGCCTTTTCCCGAGGCAGGAGCAACCCACACTGCCTTCCCCATCCACCTTCCTATATGCACTACGGGAACCTTAGCTCCTTTCACAGTGTGTAGGGGTTTTGTTTCGGCAGGACCAGCACGGCTGTCAGACCCCCTATTGTTAACTAGCCAAGTGGCTTCTGGTAGATTTGTGTCCCATTGTTTCCACGTCCCAGCACCTAATGCTCGTAACATAGTCTTTAACAGTCCATTGTACCTCTCAACCTTCCCAGAGGCTTGTGGGTGGTAAGGGATGTGGTACACCCACTCAATACCATGCCTCTTTGCCCAGGAGGTAACAAGATTGTTTCGGAAATGACTCCCATTGTCAGACTCAATTCTCTCTGGTGTACCATGACGCCACAATACTTGTCTTTCCAGGCCCAAGATAGTGTTTCGGGCTGTGGCATGGTTTACAGGGTATGTTTCCAGCCACCCAGTAGTTGCTTCTACCATGGTGAGTATGTACCGTTTGCCTTGGCGAGTTTTGGGGAGTGGTCCGATATAGTCAATTTGCCAGGCCTCACCATATTGATACCCTAGCCATCTCCCCCTGTTCCAGGGAGATTTTACCTTCATGGCTTTCTTGATTGCAGCACAGGTCTCACACTCATGGGTAACCTGTGTGATGGCCTCAATGGTCAAGTCCACCCCTCGATCACGAGCCCATCTGTAAGTGGCATCTCTCCCCAGATGTCCTGATGTTTCATGGGCCCATCGAGCTACAAACAGCTCACCCTTACGTTCCCAGTCTAGGTCCACCTGAGCCACTTCAATTTTCGAAGCTCGATCCACTTCTTTGTTGTTCTGATGTTCTTCAGTAGTGCGACTCTTGGGCATGTGGGCATCTACATGACGTACTTTAACATCCAGGTTTTCTACCTGGGCAGCAATATCTTGCCACAGGGTAGCAGCCCAGATAGGCTTACCTCTGCGCTGCCAGTTGCTCTGTTTCCATTGCTGCAGCCACCCCCACAGAGCATTTGCCACCATCCATGAGTCAGTATAAAGATACAATACTGGCCAATTTTCTCTTTCGGCGATATCTAGGGCTAGTTGTATGGCTTTTACTTCTGCATACTGACTCGACTCACCTTCCCCTTCCATGGCTTCCACAACTCGTCGTATGGGATTCCACACAGCAGCTTTCCATTTCCGATGGCTCCCTATCACACGGCAGGATCCGTCAGTAAACAACGCATACTGCTTTCTGTCTTCTGGCAACTCATTGTATGGTGGTGCCTCTTCAGCACGGGTTACCTCTTCTGTTGGCACTCCGAAATCTCTGCCTTCCGGCCAGTCCATAATCTCTTCCAGGATTCCTGGGCGATTGGGTTTTCCCATTCGAGCCCGCTGTGTAATTAACGCTATCCACTTACTCCATGTAGCATCAGTTGCATGGTGTGTAGTGGGAATTTTCTCTTTGAACATCCAATGTAACACAGGTAGCCGCGGTGCCAAGAGGAGCTGTGCCTCTGTACCCACAACTTCTGAAGCAGCTCGAACACCCTCATATGCTGTGAGTATTTCCTTTTCAGTTGGGGTGTAATTGGCTTCTGATCCTCGATAGCCCCGACTCCAGAAGCCCAGAGGTCGACCTCGAGTTTCTTCTGGGGTTTTCTGCCAAAGGCTCCAGGTGAGCCCATGCTCCCCAGCTGCAGTGTACAGTATATTTTGCACAGCTGGTCCAGTACGGACAGGCCCAAGGGCTACTGCACGAGCTATTTCTTGTTTGATTTGTTCAAATGCCTGTTGTTGCTCAGGGCCCCACTCAAAATAGTTTCTCTTTCGAGTCACTCGATATAGAGGACTCACAAGCTGACTATAGCCTGGCACATGCATTCTCCAGAATCCCACGAGGCCTAGGAAAGCTTGCGTTTCCTTTTTGCTAGTTGGCGGAGACATTGCTGTTATTTTATTGATCACATCCATTGGAATATGGCGACGTCCATCCTGCCATTTTACCCCCAAGAACTGGATTTCCTGTGTAGGCCCCTTGACCTTGCTCTTTTTAATGGCAAAACCAGCTTTCAGGAGAATTTGGATTATTTTCTTCCCTTTCTCAAAAACTTCTTCTGCTGTGTTGCCCCACACGAGGATGTCGTCAATGTACTGAAGATGCTCAGGAGCTCCCCCTTGCTCCAGTGCAGACTGGATCAGTCCATGGCAAATGGTAGGGCTGTGTTTCCACCCCTGGGGCAGCCGATTCCAGGTGTATTGGATGCCCCTCCAAGTGAAAGCAAACTGCGGCCTGCATGCTGCTGCTAAAGGGATGGAGAAAAATGCATTAGCAATATCAATTGTGGCATACCACTTGGCTGCCTTTGACTCTAGTTCGTACTGAAGTTCTAGCATGTCCGGCACTGCAGCACTCAGTGGTGGCGTGACTTCATTCAGGCCTCGATAGTCCACTGTTAGCCTCCACTCACCATTAGACTTTCGTACTGGCCATATAGGACTATTAAAGGGTGAGCGAGTCTTGCTGATTACTCCCTGACTCTCCAGTCGGTGAACCAACTCATGGATGGGAATCAGGGAGTCTCGGTTGGTGCGATATTGCCGTCGGTGCACCGTTGTGGTAGCAATTGGTACCTGTTGTTCTTCAACCTTCAGCAATCCTACAACAGAAGGGTCTTCTGAAAGGCCAGGCAGGGTAGACAGCTGCCTAATCTTCTCTGTGCTCAAAGCAGCTATGCCAAAAGCCCACCGGTATCCTTTGGGATCCTTGAAGTACCCTCTCTTGAGATAGTCTATGCCAAGGATGCACGGAGCCTCTGGGCCAGTCACAATGGGATGCTTTTGCCACTCATTCCCAGTTAGACTCACTTCAGCTTCCAGTACAGATAGTTGTTGGGATCCCCCTGTCACTCCAGAGATACAGGTGAGTTCTGTCCCTTGGTAGCCTGATGGCATTATGGTACATTGTGCGCCAGTGTCCACTAAAGCTTTGTATTCCTGTGGTTCTGATGTTCCAGGCCATCGGATCCACACAGTCCAATAAATACGGTTATCCCTCTCCTCTACCTGGCCAGAGGCAGGGCCCCTCTAGTCCTGGCTGGAGCGTCTGCCACTTAATTCTTGCAAATGCACAAATTCTGGCAAATGAGAGGTAGAGGTCCCTTCATCGTGGTCAAGAATAACATCAGCTCTTCTACTGCCTCTGGGGTACTGCCCAATAGAAACTGGAGCAGCATTTCTCTTAGGAGCCCCTCTTCTTGCTGCTGTATTTCCTTTCAGTTCACGTACCCGAGCAGCTAGGGTTGAAGTAGGTACACCATCCCATTTCCTCATATCTTCCCCATGATCACGCAGATAAAACCACAAGGTGCCACGTGGTGTACGTCTTGGGTACTCTCTCTCTTGAGCAGGCGAATGCTGATTCTTAGTGGCTGAAGTATCACTCTGTCTAGATGAGGGGGAATATACTTTCTCCACAAGCTTGTCAAGTCCTTTAGACAATTTCTCCACAGCTGAGACACAGGACTGTAGCGGAGCAGAGAGATTGTCTTCATATTTTTGAAGTTGGCAGGAGACATCATACATTGTTGGTCCCATCCCCTCATCCCAGTGAATTGCTGCCAGGGTACTGGCATGTGCTGCTGGTGCACTCCGCACAAATTTACGCCACATGGATGTTGTGCACTGGACTTCATCGGGGTCTTGAGGTGTCTGGGCATTGTCCAAATCACTATAAATCATCTCCCGCACAGCTAATTCCCGCAGATGTTGGAGACCTTTATCCACAGTGGTCCACTTGCCTATGTGATATACAATATCTTCCTTATGGGGATATCTTTCTTTGATAGCTGCCAGGAGTCGTCTCCAGAGGCTGAGGGCCTGTGCTCCTCTCCCGATTACTTTGTCGATTACCCTTTCTCTAGAGAGGGATCCCAGCTGCTTGGCTTCATTGCCTTCTAATTGTAGGCTACTGGCCCCAGCATCCCAGCATCGGAGCAGCCAAGTGAGGATGTGTTCACCTGGGCGTCGACCATAATCCTTTCGTATTTCTCGCATCTCACTCAGGGATAAGGATCGAGTGATTTCTGATTCCTTTATGATTTCCGTCTCGTCTTCCTGCTGTTTTTGTGATGGCTCTGCTTTAGAGGTACCTGCCAATTCCCCTTCTCCCTCCTTCTTAGGAGAGCCTTCTTCCCTTACTAAACGAGCTGACCTCCGTTTCCATTGTTTTGACTTGACTATGGGGGCGACTGATACCATAGTTGGTTGGTCCTCTGGGTCAGCCACAGCATGTGTTACTTGGTCATCAGACTCAGAGACTTCCTCCCTCTCTTCAAGTTGCTGGATGATGTTAAACAGTGTTTGATAGGAATAAACCAGGACCCAGCACAATGCTGCAAGCTGTTGTTCTCCGGCATTATCAGGATCAGGACATACAACTCTCAAACATTCTACCAAGTTTTTAGGATTTAGCACTTGCTCAGGGGTGAAGTTCAAAACTATTGGAGGAGACACTCGTGACAGGTATCTGCTAACATCATCCCACACACCGTGCCACTCACCACGAGACTGTTTCGGGACAGATTCCCAAATAAGTTTTCTAAACAATCGACTAATCTTAGAGAGAAAATGAAACCTGTTATTCAGAATTAGAAATAGCAATACATGGGTTACAGATGGATCTTCAAAATACTCCCAAACTGTTGTAATTAGCCCACTGTGAAAGAAGGGAAAGGTACCATTCCTGATATTATTAATAAACTGGTGTCCAGATGAGAAAAGGAAGGCAGTGTAATTCTGAATATTCTCTGAAAGATAGTTTCCATGGGACCCAAATGATAACAGCGCAGAGCCTGAATTCCAGAGTAAAACCAAGGTCAGTGCTTGGCAGCACAACGAATTAAAAAAAGTGAACACAGATTGTAGCACTTGGTCGGATCGGATATATAGGAGAAAGGAGAATATGACACGAATTGCATGACATATGAACAAAGCCATTATTATTAACAGGGCAAGGAACATGGTTACTAGCAAGCAAGTGTGTTAGTTGTATGCGTTTAATCAATTCTATTGTTATCTCAACCCTTCGAGCCCCACGTTGGGCGCCAAAAAGGACTGTGGTGGTTTTACCGTGCTGGGCAGTTAAACCCCACAACCGCTCTCTCACTCCCCCTCCTTTAGATAAGGAGGGGGAGAAGTAAAGCAAAGAACAACTCACGGGTTGAGATAAGGATAATTTAATTAAAGGGAAATAATTATAATAATTAAATAAAGACTACCATGAACTAAACAACTTAACTAAGGGGAAAATAAAAGGGAAAGGGGAAAAAGGGAGGAAAACAAACAAACAAAATAAATGAAAGCTATATGGAAGTGCAGAGGAAAGAAATTACTCTCTACTTCCCACAAATGAGCGATGATTGACCACGTCCTTGAAGCAAGGCCTCAACGCACGCAGCCGGTGTTCGAGAGGAGGACCGACGTCTTCTCAACGAGAGCCCACCCCTCCCCTCTTCTTCCTGTTTCCACCTTTTATTGCTGAGTGTGACACCACATGGTATGGAATATCCCTTTGATTGGTTTAGGTCAGCTGCCCTAGTGATGTTTCTCTCCTCACTTTTTGCCCACCCCCTAGGAGGGTTAGAGAAAGGCCCAATGCTGTGCCACTGCTGCTCAGCAGTAGACACAACACTGGTGTGATAACACTGCTGTTCCAGCTACAAGTACAGAGTACGGCACTGAATGGGCTGCTGCCGGGAAAGTTAACATTCCAGCCAGACCCAGTACACCTTCTTGTTGGCCACTTTTGGAAATAGGTTTTACTAAAATCCCCGTTACTTTCTCGTGGGTCGTTCCATTAATCATTCGGCACCCTATGTTAATTTCGTCCCCTACGGTTCTTCGGTGTGTCCATTCTTGCCCTAATTTTTGCCATTCTTGTAATGTATATAAATGGTCATCATTTGTTCGCCAAATAACCACAACTGCTAACTTTCCGTTAACGCTCTTATCCTCTGTTGTTACAGCTTCAGACCAAGGCCGCTCACCATTCTCTATTATCATAGAGGCATCTTCTTGAATCACAGTTACGACTTATAAGCCATAGAAATAAAACAATTCTGTTAACTAAATTCCTGCTAACCATGTTACTAAATACTCCTGACCGTGATGTCCTCATTTTGCTCGACTGAGCTTTAGTTTCAGTTCACCGTCACGTGGTGTTACTTTCCAGGGGGTTCTGGAGCTTTCTTCACTTGCTAACGGTGAATCCAGGCACTCTGTTCCTTGATCTTAATTGCAGTGAAGGTTTTAAGGAGCACCTGGTATAGTCCTTCCCACTGTGGTTTCAAAGTTTTCTCTACAAGAGACTTAGCTACCTCTCAGGCTTTGGCAGTCCTACTGGGGAAAGCCTCTGGCCATCCTGAGAAGGTATCTGTTAACACCAGTAAATATCGACACCCCCCTTTTCTTGGAAGTTCAAGAAAAGTCAATTTGCCACTGTTGCCCAGGCCCATGGCCTTTTCCAGTTTGACATAGTTTTGCTTTGGGGGCATTTTGGGGGTGAGTCTGGAGACAAAGATCACAATATTAAGCTATTTGAGTGATGGTCGCATATTAGTTCCTGGCAATATTTTTTCCAATTAGATAGCTATACAAAGCGTCTATTCCCCAATGTGTTTTCCAGTGTTCTTTCTTTACCAGTGACCACAATAAATTGGAGGTGATGACTAGCTTCCCTTCCCTTCTTTGGTAATAGCCCATCCCTCTTGGTTATATTTTCCCTTCTGACTTTTGATTAATTTTCCATCCTTTTTGTTACTACATACAAGCTTACCTTCAAGGGGAATTTGCCTGTCTGGAATCAGGGCTCCCTCAGTTGCTACCTCACCTTCTGCTGCTTCTTTTGCCTCTCCGTCCGCCAGATCATTTCCTTCCTCCAATTCTGAGCTCACCGTCTGGTGTGCCTTAATGTGCATGATTGCTGCCTTTTCAGGCAGCTGAACTGCTTCCCATAAGCTCATTATTTAGTCCAGATTCTATTACGTCTTTGCAAGTGTTAACTGCATGCCCAGCGTGTTGTTTTCCGCTGATGACGTAGCTGCTCCCATATTTCCACCTCATCAGAAGGAGTGTCCTTCAGATCTGGACGGCTGGAGTAGGTAGCTTCAATGGTCTCCAGGCAGTCATGGTGTACTGGCTCCCCTTGGTTTCTGCTGATTTCAGGAACCTTTGTGGGGAAAGCCAGTGACCACCTTTCACTTCCAGCACTGTGGACACTGTGTGAGACACCAGCACAGTTATTTTCTGTCCCAAGGTGAACTCGTGTGCTTCCTGGATATTTTGCACCACTGCTGCAACGGCTCTGAGGCATCCCAGCCATCCCTTGGCAGCAGCATCCAGCTGCTTTGAAAAATAAGCAACTGCCCTTCGATATGGGCCCAGGTCCTGTGCTAGTATTCCCAGGGCAATCCCCTGTTTCTCATGGGAGAAGAGGAAAAATGGTTTATTCACATCTGGAAGTCCCAGAGCTGGGGCTGACATGAGAGCCTTCTTTAGTTGGTCAAAGGCTCGCGTGGCCTCCTTTCTCCATTGGAGGTCCCTGTTCCCGTTTGCAATGAGCACACACAGCGCTTTTACAAGCAATCCGTAATTATAGATCCACAATCTGCACCGCCCCGTCATTCCCAAAAAGGTTCACAGTTCTTTTATTGTCTCGGGTTTCAGGGTTTGACGTATCGCTTCTTTACGATCATGCCCCAGGGTCCGTTGTCTGGCATTAACCTCATAACCCAGGTAGGTCACCTTCTGCTTTACCACCTGAGCCTTCTTCTTCGATACCCTGTACCCCTGTAGTCCCAGAAAGTTTAGGAGGCTTACCATCCAGGCCACACATGTTTCCTCTGTCTGGGTGGCTATAAGGAGGTCATCTACGTACTGCAACAGCCTTCCTTCTCCTGATGGGGCTTTCCAGGTCTCCAAGTCCTCTGCAAGTTGTTCTCCGAATAAGGTGGGTGAGTTCTTAAAGCCCTGAGGCAACCTCGTCCACGTGAGCTGTGTTTTGTGCCCACTCTTAGGGCTTTTCCAATCAAATGCAAAGATTTTCTGACTGGCTTCATGGAGAGGGAGGCAAAAGAAGGCATCCTTCAGGTGTAAAACGGTAAACCAAGTTAGCTCTGGTGTTAAGCATGTTAATCAATTATCAGGCTAATTCCTTCTCTGTCTTCCTTTTCCAAGGGACACCGCTTAAGTGCATTTTTTGCCTTCCGTGGTACATTAGAAGATCGTACTCGAGAAAACACTTGACTTGGGATTTCCTCACTAATTTCCTCTTTGGTCTCGATAGCTGTCAATATCAAACACAACACTTCCACATATCTTTGATCATTTACCTCCAGAATAATCTCCCCATTTTTAAATGAAATGGTTGCTTGTAATCTTTACGATAAATCTCTCCCTAGGAGTTACTCGGGGGAGTTGGGCATGCATAGGAACTTGTGAATGCCCCACTGTTTCCCATATTTACATTTCAATGGCTTGCAGAAATATGCTATTTCAGATTGGGCAGTTGCCCCCTTCACTACAACGCAATAATTCCCCACTGATACTAACGCTTTCTTTAAAACCAAATATGTTGCCCCCGCATTCAGCATAAGTTCCACCTCTTTTCCCTCTTTCCCCATCTTCATTTTTGTAACCAACAGATCTGCTGGGGTAGATTCCCCCAGTCCTCTTTAGTCGTCTTTTGCATGTGCGACCACCACCTCCCTTCTCCGGTTCCCTTTTCCATTTCTTTTCCGTTCTGGGCTTTCCTTTTGCCAACGCCCAAATTTCTTACACAGGGCGCATTGCTCCTTGCCTAGTCGGGGCTGTTCCTGTCTGGGCCTCCTTTTTCCTTCTTTAATAACTGCTATCAGCCTCTTCTGCATGTTTAATTGAGGAAGATAGAAGAAGATAAATGTCCTTTCTCTTTCCAAATTGCCCTGTGTGCATGCACCACACCAAAGGCATATTTCAAATCCGTTCAAATGTTTGCCAGCTCAAAAGCTCTTATCAAAGTGATGATTTCAGCCTTTTGGGCTGATGTTTGTTACCGTATATCCTGTGAGGCAAAATCCCTGGCGGGCGAAGCTGCTGCCATCTGTCTACCAATCCTCCGCATCTTCTAGGGGTGTTTCTTTTAAGTCTGGTCAGCTGGAGGATACCGTGTCCATGGTCTTGATGCAATCATGAATGGGTGATCTGGAAGCTCTGTTACTGAGGAAAGAGGCTGGGTTCACGGTATTAGTGCTGAAAAAATGTAGTGAACTAACAGTCCATTACACACATTCCTTTTCTTCTTCAGTAGCTATCATTTGCGCATTGCAACAATGTCCCCTTTTCGAAAAGCCGAAGGGGTCTTTCAAGCTTTGAGATCACAGTTCCCGAATATGGTGGGGCTATTGTTGAACCCCTGTGGTAACACTGCCCAAGTAAGCTGAGTTTTCCATCCTCTATTATTATTTTCCCACTCAAAGGCAAAGAGTTTCTGGTTTTCAGTTGCCACGGGCAGGCAGAAAAGGGCATCCTTTAAAGCTAGTACCATGAACCAAACTTGACCGTTTTTCTCATTTTGTAATTCCCATCCTTTTTCCCATTTTAAATTTCAAGCATTGCAAAAGAATGCCTTTTCCTGTTGGCCAGTTGCTCCTATTACATTTACGGACTAATTAACACAGAGAAAGAAGCGCCCGTAACCAACAAAAAATTCAAGCTTCACTTCTTCATTCCCTAGCTTTATTTCAACCAGTGGACCTGCTAGGCTAGATGCCCCAGGTCCCCATCATTCCTGACTGTTGTTAGCTTATCCTGCAAACTAAGACAATTTCTTTCCGGTATCAGGGGCTGATTGCCCTGGAAAGAGGCTAACCAATTGCCTCTGTTTGTTTTCTGAAGCCAGGTCCAATTTTTATTTTTTTTTATTATTATTTTTCTCTTTGAAAGTTCAGTCCCATTAGCAATCTGAGCTCACACATGAACTCAGGTTGTTTTAAGAGTTAGCTGCTTTTCTGTTTCCATGCCAACTGTCTGGGACCCATCAGGGTCCCTCTGCCCCAGAGGGCTCACACCAGTCATTTTGAGATCTCAGCCTCGGGCTGAGGCAGACCTATTAACATTCCTACATCCTCTTTCCCCGCTCATTCGACTTCAAACAGCTTTGTCAAATACTACATGCCACACCTTTAACACCTTCAACAACCCTTTTAGCACTTCCTGTATCTTTCTCCAGCCTGTACTTTTCTAATGCCAGCACCAAAAGCTCAGTCAGGGGCCAACTTAATTCCATACCTTTTCCCTCCAAGATACTGAAACAACATATCAATATACAACATCTCATCCCATTTTCCTTCTCTCCTCAAAAACATGAATTGCAAGATAGTGTTATAGTCGATTGATCCGTAAAGTGGCCATTTAGCTTATATAGTGGCCACCATTGATTGCAATACTTGGTGAAAGTCCTCTTGCTTTGTGCTGCCCCAGGCGTTTGGAGCTCTGTCTTTCAGGGATTCTCTTCCTCCAGACGAGCAGTCAGCAAGACAGCTCTGTAGCAATGCTGGAGGGTCCAGCAGAGGCCCAGAGGTGACTGCCCTCCTGTGCAGGCCTGTGTAGTTACTTTGCTCCTTGCTTCTTTTCCGTTAGGTGTATCTCGTTTTCTTTTCCTGAATTATGCCTGTCTGTTTTTGGACACCGGCATTCCTCGGGACACGGTGCAGCGCCGCATTCAAGAGACCCTGCTCTTCCTCTCTTGCACCCTTAGAAAGAAGCAGGCTGTTGATTTCGTCTTCAAGGACATTGGCCATCTGGTCTTCCGCAAGAGCAGAGTCCAAATGCAGTTTTCCACCGACTGCGTTCCTCAGCACACCATGGCAGAGCAGCAGGATCAAGACTTCAGCTTTAAGGCCACTGGCTGTGTGGTTCTCTGGAAACCTGTCTCAGTGTAAGTTTCTGAGGGCTTCAACACTGCTCAGGGTTCTTGGGAAGTCCCGAGGCCATCCAGAAGGACTTGTGGTGGGTCTGACTTATCTCCTGTCTGAGGCAGTTGAGTCTCACCTACGCACAAAGTCAGGCAATGTTATACCTGGGTGTGCATGCTAGCTGAGCGGCTTCTGTTGTTTCTAAGGAAGGGAGGAAGGTTTGTTTTTTTGCCTGAGCAGCCTGAAGGTTAGCTGATTTTGCTGTGAAGGGGATCCTGTCCTGGATGGGATCTCACCCAGGGCTGCTTCTCTCGCAGAGGCGAGGGATGATGCGTTCAGCCACATCTGGCCCTCTCGCAGATGAGCTCTGGTAGCATTGTTATCTTTCCCAAGTGAGTATGCTTGCTTCTGTGGCCCCTGACTGACCGCATAGAATCTGGAGGGGTTGGAGATGAACAGCTCCTCAGACACCCCAGGGGACACAGAGAAGATGAACAAGGGAGTAGTAGTGAGGATGGAGAAAGACACTAAGAGCAGGCAATGTGAGAGCTGGCTCCTGGCAGTGCTTGCAGGTCCAGCTTTTGCTCTACCTGTAAAAATGTCGTCCCATTAACCTGCAGCTTTTCTCACTTTGACCCATCTGATTCTCTTACTCACCCCACTGCAGGGGAGTGAGCGAGCAGCTGTGGGGCTCATTTTATAAACTATTGGGGTTAACTGACAGGATTTGGCAGCAGTGTTCGGGGCTGAGTTCATGAGATGAGGACGGGTCTAAGGAAACCTCCGTTTTGGGGTCTCTTGCTGAAAAAGGCAAGTATTTGTGAGTATGTCTCCATCAACCTAGAACCTTCCTCCTTTCTCTTCCCTTCCTTAGGCTGAGTGAGAAGACTTGCGTATGGAACGAATGTGAAAGGTGCTGGCATGTACAAGCTAAATATTACTGAATAAAGACAGTGGCAAGCAGCCTCAGCCGTGCTGCATATGAGCTGTGAGAAACGGGAAGAGAAGAGCTGGCAGCTGTCTCCTCTATTCTTTCCCATTTCTGGTTGGGAGCACGATAAGCCCATCGGGACAGTGTTTGCAGGGGCCATGACAATTTTGCTGGGCTAGGGGAAGCCTCCGCTCCTACGAGTGGAGAAGGGACAGAGAGAGATGGAGGCCAGGAGTGCTGCCATCCTGTGCAGCAGCCACCTCATGTTCCCAACTCTCATGCACCTCCCAGATGATGGTGATCCCGACAGGAGTTGCCTCAAGAAAAAGCACCCGCACAGCCCTCTCGAGCCACAGTTTCTTGTGGGGAGAGAGAGGGAGGGTCTCGGGACACGGGCACCAGTCCACATGGCCACCAGGGCTGTGCTGCAGGAGCAGGCTGGCTTGCAGCATGACCTCTCTTTCCCTTGCTTTTCAGGGATTGTGAAAGTTTGGGATGCAGTATCCCACTACATCCCAGCAACGCCTAGCACCTTCTGGCCGGTAGCGGCTCCTGGAAACGTCCCTGTCCGTGCTGTTGGCACCCTGATGGCTGCGTTGGCGGTTGATTCTCCTCTGGGCAGCTGGAGCAGCTACAGGTGCAGAGCAACAGCAGGGCATCAGTGCTGGAGGGCCCAGCTGCTGCCCAAACGTCTACTGAAATCCCCGCTCTGGATTAGATGTGTCCAAAGGTAGAATGTGGGGTACAATGGCAGCAGGGAGTCCCAGGACTCCCATCCCCACCCGTGAAATGCCAGTGGCCAAGGAGACTCCCTTCTAGGCCAACCCGTCTCCCAGCTTGCTCTGCCTTTTACAAGTAGCACCGGATCCAGCAGGGAGGCTCATTCCCTGCCTCTTTGTGTGGCCACCAAGCAGCAGCTCTGACTGTCCTTCTCGTTTCCTCCTTACAGGGATGCCTCCTATTAAGAGCCGGCTGCTCACACCCCAGAGTCTCTCTCTATCCAGACTCTCCAAGATGAAAGGGGAGGCAAAGCTGGGCCAGGCTGCAGTGGAAAAAGAGCCTTCTCGCAGGTGAGGCTGCGGGGAACCTTAAAGAAGCAGCCCCTGGGCTCTTCTCCTTGAGTCATCGAGCGGCTTTCCTTAGACACAGGGTCTCGGTGAATTCCACAGGGGTCCCGACACATGCCCCACCAACTGCCCTTTCCCTGCTGGGGACCTGATTGGTGAGCAAAAACTAGAGCAGGAAATCCTCCTCTTCTGTGCTTGCAGGCTGCTGACAACCCGTGAGGAGAGCTCCTCAAGAATGGCAGAAGAGGGGAAGGGCAAGAGCTGTGCTGTGGCCTGGCCCCAAACTCAAGCCCCTGCCTGTGAGGGTCAACGGAGAGGAGGACAGGTAGCCACTGCATCTGTGTGCCCATTGCCGGGTTGTTTCACGGGTTGCCGTCATGGAGATTTGACATTTCTCTAATAACTGCATGCCCTTGTGCCCTGTAGGAAATATGCTGCTTGAGACACAGGGCCATGGTATGACAAGTGCTTTCAAGCACTCGAGAAAGAACCTTTCTCTTCTCTCAGGGGGGCATGTT
This sequence comes from Aythya marila, assembly GCF_965140915.1. Taxonomy (NCBI): domain Eukaryota; kingdom Metazoa; phylum Chordata; class Aves; order Anseriformes; family Anatidae; genus Aythya; species Aythya marila. The sequence continues at coordinate 34,858 of NW_028137593.1, forward strand.
CACACTCTTGCCTTTGAGCTCCACCAGGAAGCTAGTCTAAAATGAAAAACCTGCCCTTTCTGAGCCTTGTTTTCCTCTCAGAAGGACAAGGGCTCCTGCAAAGCCCACTGCAGTGAAAGTGTTCTTGCCCTTAGTTTCAGAGGCTGAGGGTGTTACCCTTTCATGCTGCCTTTCTGAGAGAAAGCAGGCTGCAGGGAAACTGCCCTGAGCCTGTGGAAACCCTGAGGGGACGACTGCCCCACTGCCATGGGACAGCTCCCACATTAGCACCCCCATCTAAAAACGTTCCTTGTTTCTGCTTCCCCTGTAGCAGAAGACGCAGATGGAAATGCAGAGGCTGCAGACAGACAGCGCATCCTCCATGGCACTTGTGGAACTGAAAAAGTCTCTGCAGATGGTGCCAGTGGACATGAAACAGCAGCATGTCCTCATCCCTCACCCGCCGGAGAAGAAGGCTGAGGCAGCTCCTCTGAGCAAACCGAGTGCCAGGTAAGTGTGGGCCAGCACCCAAAAAGGCCAGGAAAAGCTGAGCTGCAGCACGCTGCCCGAGGGATCCAACATGTGGGCGGCTCAGCTCTGGGCTTTGGCTCTCCATCCCCTGGCTGCCTCGCGGAGGGAATGACCGTGGAGACCGTGGGTCTCCAGCTGTCCCCCTGCAGACCCAAAGTCCTAAAGCTCCCCTGCAGCTGACAGTGACGCACCCACAATGGAAGGAGGCTGTGCTCCCTGCTTTTGGGCAGCCAGAGGTGAGGGCCTTCAGAGCCCACCTGAGAGTTTTTTTCTCTGTTGCTGCAGCTGCCTTTCAGTGCGGACTGAGCGCGTGAGGAAACAGCTGGAGAGGAGAGAGGAGGTCCTGCAGAAAGACAAGACCAAGAGCAGAGCTGTTGACATCCCTGGAAATTCTGCAGAGGATCTTCTGATTTGGTAAACCTCTCCTGCAACAGCCTTCATTCCGCTAGCAACAGCCCCTTCCTTGGGCAATGAGGCCCCCGGGCTCACGAGAACCCTTGCCCTGGCCTTCCGTAGCTGCTTGGCCAAAGGTCTCCAGCCCGGCCTCACACAGCGCCTCAGCCTGGCGCTGCGTAGATTCCCTGTCACTGGCTGGGACTCGAGGGGCCCCCGCAAGGCCACACAGAGCCTTGGGACTCCTGCATATGCACGCTCCACAGGACTGGGGCTGAAGGGAGCAGGGAGTGTCACTCCGCTGCCCTCACTGGAACGGAAACTTGAACCCTTTCTTTTTCTCTCCCTAGCGTTGGTGAGAAAATCCCTGTGCTTCCAATGCCGAAGATGACACGAGCATCAGGGAAACCAGCGAGGACCCCTCGCAGCTGTGAGCAGCTGCGAGCCCAATAAAGTCTGTTGCTTCCTGCTGGAAGCACCAGCACGGGCTTTGTAGTGTTCTGATTTCACAGAAACACAGAATGGTTGAGGTTGGAAGGTACCTGAAGAGGTCAGCTTGGCCAACCCCCTGCTCAAACATTGCCACCCAGCACCAGTGTCCAAGGAGCATGTCCTGTGGAGATGGCTTTCAAGTGTCTCCCCTTGAGGAGGGAGACTCTACAGCCTCACTGGAGAACCCGTGAGAGGACTCGCTCACCCACACACTACAGAAATGTATCCTGAGGTTAGGTTCAGGTGGAAGCCACTGTGTTTGCTTCTGTGCCCATCGCCTCTTGTCCTGTCAGTGGGCTCCACTGAAATGAGCCTGGCTCCATTGCCTTTGCACCCTGACGGAAGGCATGCAGTTATCCACTGATCCCCCCTGAGCTTTCTCTTCTCCAGGCTAAACAGTCCCAGCTCTCCCAGCCTCTCTTCATAGGAGAGATGCTCTGTTCCCTCAATAATCCACCTCACAATTTTTGTCGGACTGTTAAGCAGTTCAAGTAGCACCACTCGTGGCCTCCCAAGACAGCCACGAAGGCCTCCTAGCTGAGGCTGCTGATTCGCCCTTGCTGAAAGCCAGGTGCTCTTCGGATCCAGCACCAGCACCTGCCTGTGCCTGGAGAGCTGGGAAGAGCTGGGAGCTCTTGATCCTTCCAGGGTGGAACTTCAAGGTAACGGCTCACTGCAACCTTCCCTTTGGTCCCAGGAAAAAAAAAAAAAAAAAAAGGCATCAAGCACCTGCCCTCACTCAGCCCAGAATTAGCAACAAGTCTTCCTTCCCTGCTGGTACTGCTGCCAAGGGAGCTTTGAAGTTAAGAGCCTCTTTTTGGAAAACGGCTTTTCCATGACCTCTCGGGTCTGCACATAGCCAAAAAGCAGAGAGAGAGAGAGTTTGAAACTTGGGAGAAAGGAAGGAAAGCCAGCAGGGCCAAAGCCTATCCCAGGGACTTTAAATCTGCACAGCACAAAACTGAAGGACAAGTTGAATTTTTTTTGTCACATCACTCATACAAGAAAGTGAAGAGCTCTCTTTCTCTCACATGCTCTCACAGTTTTCATTCTCTCCTCCTAAAACTTTCGGGGACTTTGATCTCTCATCAGGCAGCCTTGATGCAAGTTGCTGTCAATTCCACTTGGGTGGAATACCTCTTGCTGAATTGCTGCCCTTGGCCTTAGAGATCCCAATCTATAGGCATCCTTTGAACTGATTTCCTCAAATCCCTTTTAAGCACATCATCCTGAAGTCTACTGAACCCGGCCCGTGTAATCTGCTACGTCACATAATGCTGAAAGCTTGTGAACGAGTGAGGGTGCCACGGAGAAGCCCTCCGTGTTGTGGGGCACACGCTCGTCCCTCACAGACCACGTGCGACGTGGCCATCTGACACATGGAGACACCGAGGGAGGGTGCCAGGCACAAGCTCTATATTAAACACTCGTGAAGCATTCCTTCTTCCTTATTCCCTTTCAAGATTTCATGAATAAACAAATGGCAGTTCTAGCATTTCCTTCCCACACCCAAATGGATCACCTTGCACACCCCCTGGGGCACTCTCGAGGTTTGTATGGGACTGAAAGGAGAGAGTTTCCTTCTCAGTGCTGGCATGCTCGGCTCAGCTGTGGCCCTACAGGAAAGGGGATCTACAGGAAAGTGCTCCCTGAGTGCAGGGAGAGAGAGAGAAAAGCTGCTCCCTGACAGGGCGGCTCCAGCCCCACCCTCTGACAGCCCTGGCGGCCATTTGGCAGTTCTGCCTGCCCCCCGCGCCACAAGCTGGCTGAGGCCTTGGGCTGTCCCCAGCACGGCTGTCAGTGGTGTCGGGCGGCATCTAGAGCCAAGAGGCCTTTCTTGTTCTTTGTGCTGAAGGGAACGTGCTGTCTGGAGCGAGCAGTGCCGCTTTTCTCCGCATTCCGGGGCTGTCATGGTAAGTGACATGGCCTCTCACTTTGAGGGCCCTGTTTTTCGTCAGCATTTGTGAGGGGCTTCTGCATCCCCCCCGCTCACTTGTTGCGGCCAGGGCTTCCCCCCAGGATGTCTGGGCAAGGCCCATGCCGCTGGGCAGGCTCTGGGTGGGCCTCGTCCCCTGCAGGGGCAGGCGTCTGCCGCTGAGCCCACAGCCCAGGAGCGGCTCCTGCACTCGCGGCTGCCCCTGCCCGGGCTGCTGCCGCTGCTTCTGGAACCTTCCTGCAGCCTTCCAGTTGCTGCTTTGGCAGTATGCACAAAAGAAGAGCCCAGCTCCAGCAGAAGGACGGGGTCCATTCTGCCTGGTGCTTGTGTGTTGCCCGTGGCCAGAGTGGGCAGGCCAGCATGTCGCTGGTGCTGGCACTCAAGGCTTTCCCTACTTGTTGGGAACTGCTTGGAGGGAATTTTACGGAGCTGAGGGTGTTGGCTGTGCTCTTAGTAGCCCAGCTCCACTTTAGAGGGAACAAAGGAGGGAGCTGGGAAAATCCGTGACATTGAGGCCATCTCCAGGGCTCTGCAGAGTGACACTGCCTGGCACCTTCTCATGAGCTGTGGCCAAGGCATGAGGGCCCATCTTCTTGCTTGGAGAAGCCCCAGAAATACTGACCCGTGTTCCTGATTTCTTGCTTTTCAGGGTGTCACAGTACCTGGGCTGGGCACCTTCTTTGCTGTTAAACAGGAGCGGCCCATGGCAGGCTTTAAGCTCCTCGATGTAAAGAAGCCCGTCTTCCAGGTTTCGGAGCACTTTGCCAATGTTCATGGGCTCCCTTACAAGAAAGAAACTTTTCCTGTTAAGAAAGGAGATAACTTGCAGGACCCCCACGCGCGGGGACTTTGGGCTGCATGCTCAGCTGCTGCTGGGAGGGCAGTGGAGGGTTACACAGCTCCGCCAGGAGGTCCACCTCCCCAGACACCTGGAGGTCAAGAGTCAAAGCCATCAGCATGTCCCAGCCCCAGTGAGCAGGCAGAGAGCAGGCCAGCAAGTCCTCCTTCAGTGTGCACAAATGAGGTGTACAGAGCGCCTCCCCCCACAGCAGTGTCGCAAGAATCAAAGCCACCAGCCTGTCCCACTCCCAGTGAGCACAGCACTGTGGCGATGGCCGAGAGACAGGGACACGACCAACATGCCTCCAGTGCCTGTGACGAACATCTGTATGAAACAGCCCGGATCATCATCTCTGCAGTCCTACGCCGTGCTGTAGCCATGAGCCAGGGAGCCCCAAGCAAGGCACCAAGTGCTCCCTCGGCCGCAGGGCCCAGGGTGCCTCCTCCCACAGCAGAGCCTGCAGACTCTGCATCCTCAGCCTCTGCCTTGGCTGGAGGCCCTGTGGGGGAGGCCAGCGAAGCCCCTCTCGCTGCAGCAGCAGCAGAGGAAGAACGAAAAGAAGTGGCTTCTCCTTTGGCTGGAGGCCCTGTGCGCGAAGTCAGCAAAGACCCTCTCGGTCCAGGAGCAGCGCCGCAAGGAGGAGCAGTGGCTTCTCCCTGGGCTGGACAACCTGGGGAGGAAGCCAGTGAAGCCCCTCTTGGTCCAGCAGCAGCACCAGAGGAAGAAGAAATGGCTTCTCCTTTGACTGCAGAGCCTCTCAGGGAGGACAGCACAGATCTTCTCAGCCCAGCAGCAGCTGATGAAGCAGGAGCAGTGGCTTCTCCCTTGGTTCCTGGGCACCAGGTAAGCACAGAGCGCGTAGTGGGCACGAGGCCCTCAGGGAGCTTTGCAGCACCCACAGAAGCATCACAGGGAGACACAGGACAGCGCCCCAGTGTGAGAAAAGTCTCAATATTGTTTCCAGTCAGGGTCTTCTGTGAAGCTATTTTATTCACGGTTGCAATGGCGGGCCTCCTGCGAGCAGGAGCGCACACGAAGAGTATGCCATAACCTTTTCTTCCCTATTACCCGACACCTGACTCATGGTGACCCTGTTTCCTCATGGGCTGTGTGCTACGGGTTTACAAACTCCTCGATGCCTTTCGATAGCATATATGTACAATTTTATTTGACCAACCTTTAATTTCTCCTTTTCCTTTCCTTCATCTCTCGTGACTAGAGGGCCCGTGATTTTTCTTTTTCTACTAATTTTGCGCAGCTCATGCTGGTTGTCTTAGCTATCCTCCTTATTCTGGGACAGCGGGACCTTCCCTTTATCTGCTTAATGTCCTCCCCACTGCTTTGCTACTGCCATGCCTGCACAATCCCTTTTGACTATGCAAGGTTAGCAGAGTTTTCCACTGAAAAACACCAGCCACTGCAAAAACACAGCTTTGTTTCTCACAATGCCCCCCTCTTCTTTTCTCACTCCTATTGCTGTTTCTGCACTTCTACACGTCCTCCGTTCTTGAGCTTTTCCAACATTAGGGCCCAGTGGTTTTCTTCCAAAGTCAGGGGGATGCCAGATATGCAATGCCTTTATCATTGTAACACCAACAAACAGCTGTTTGAGCCAATTCCAGTCAGGTAACCGCAAAGTCAGTTTCTCCCAAATGTTTCTAAATCCCCTGGAAGCGTCATCTTGAGCCGCTCTGAGTAGGATTGGTTTCTTTCCCAAATACTTTGGAGATCAGTCACATTCGCCCCCTTTGATCTACATGCCTAGAGCAACTAGCAGTAATTACAGCACCCGCTCTCCTCTGAGGCTACTAATAAACCGAATACCACTTGGTTCCAGAGTACTGTTTCTGACAAGCTTCTTAGCTCCTCTCGCAGTGCCTGGGCTGCATGCAGAGTGTTATTTTGTAGTTCTCCAGTGAGTGAAATTCCCTGTTTCGGTTTCCTAGAGGATTATCTGGAGTCCTCGTAATTCTGCGTGCGGTCTCAAGGGGGCTTTGGCGTTGTGGGTCTTCAATAATAGGTACACGTGGAATTATTGCCCCCACGGTGCAAGCTCCCTTCCAGCCAAGGGGCAACACCTTCCTGGATTTATTGCCGCAGAGCCAGTGCTACCCCTTGCCATTGGGGACAGGCCATCCCGTTACAGGATTCTCATGGTGTATCTGCTGTACAGCAACTTCTACTGTTCCTGTTACAAGTGTTACTCTAGAGTGAGGAGTCACTCACTTCACAGCAATACTTTGTCTCAAGCAGATCCGATACTTTGTCTCAAACACATACGCTTACACATATACTTCCTTGCTGGTGCAGCTCCTGCTGCCTCTGCTGCAATATTAGGGTTAGAGGGAGCATAACTTGACTCCTTGTCGTGGTTTAACCCGACTGGCAGCTAAACACCACGCAGCCGTTCGCTCACCCTCCCCCCTCCCTCTCTGGGACGGGGGAGAGAAATGGAAAGTGAAGCCCGTGAGTTGAGATAAAGACAGTTTAATAAGACAGGAAAAAAAAATAACAAAATAATAATAACAATAATAATAATGATGATACAATGGTGATAATACGAAAGTAATAATAGTATGTACAAACAAGTGATGCACAATGCAATTGCTCACCACCCGCTGACCGATGCCCAGCCTAACCCCGAGCAGTCCGGCCCCCTCCCCCGGCTAGCCACCCCTATATATTGTTTAGCATGACGTCAGATGGTATGGAATACCCCTTTGGCTAGTTTGGGTCACCTGTCCTGGGTCTGTCCCCTCCCAGCTCTTACTGCACCCCCCAGCCTGCCCGTTGGCAGGACAGAGCAAAGGCTGAGATGTCCTTGGCTTAGTATAAGCACTGCTCTGCAACAATTAAAGCATCGGGGTGTTATCAGCACTCTTCTCATTCTAAGCCAAAACACAGCATTCCACCAGCTACTAGGAAGAAAATTAATTCTGTGCTAACTGAAACCAGGACACTCCTCCTGCGGAGAAGGAGTCTTATTGTTTACATGTAAACTTGAAGCGGGAATTTTCATCGGACCTGTGTTGTGGCCAAAGGAGCAAAGTTCCTTTTAATGGCTTTTCAGGCCAGACAATTGAACACTATCTAACCTGTGCTTTTTTATCCTTTTCCCTAGTGTTGGGGTTGTTTTTCCAATTCCTTTTCTTTCTCCCCAAAGGACTAGCTTTACGCACCATTCTGAGGATTGTGCTTCTGAAGATCTCCAAGGATGGAGACGCCACAGCCTCTCGGGGCAACCTGTTCCAGCAAAGACACCGTTGTGTTACCAACACTGTTTCAGCCACAACTCTGAAGCATAGGACCTGCTTCAGCAGCCAGAGAAGCTGCGGGCTAAACAGCAGCGTGGCACAGCTGTGGCTCTGCCGCTGAAAGCTTCTCCACAGCGTGCTCTTAAAGCAAGGAGCAGGGAATCTTCCTGCGGCTGCCCAGGGCTTTCTTCTCGCAGCCCCGCCAGAGCAAGCCTCAAGACACCTCTCCACCAGCTCCACCGCCTCCCTGGTGCCCGCCTTCTCTGGGAGCCCTTCACAGTGCCTAGAGCCACAGGCCTCTGGCTGCCCGGACACAGGAGGAATCCCTGCTCCTGCTCCTGCTCCTGCTCCTGCTCCTGCTCCAGCTGCACTGCCAGGGCTGCCCGATGGGCGTCCAAGCTCGAGTGCAGTCTCTGCTGATGTGTGGGCAGTCAGGCAAAAGAGCCAGGAAGCTTACGCGGACGACCGAGCAGAGCATCTCACAGAATCACAGAATTTCTAGGTTGGAAGAGACCTCAAGATCATCGAGTCCAACCTCTGAGCTAACACTAACAGTCCCCACTAAACCATATCCCTAAGCTCTACATCTAAACGTCTTTTAAAGACTTTCAGGGGTGGTGACTCCACCACTTCCCTGGGCAGCCTGCTCCAATGTCTAACAACCCTTTTGGTAAAGCAGTTCTTCCTCAGATCCAATTGTGAGGAATGTTTTAACAATTCGTGTCCATAAAGAACAGTCCTGTCTGCCTCTGGGTCCTGCACTGGCAATTTAATTCTTGAACCACAGATGCACTGTGTCCCAGTCTCCCCCTCATTCTAGTCAATTTATCAAGTCTTCAGAAAATACTCCTCAAATTTATGAACCTGTTTGCTTTTGTTATTCTGAACTTCTATTTCTAACAGTTACAGCCTTTTTTTTGTCTTCTTCAGGATTAACTTAACACTGCTATAGGTGTGACTGTCCCTGTGAATGGCTGGTGAGGAATGTTTTAATTACTTGTGAAGTGTCAATAAGAAAACTATTTGTGTTTGTATGAAGCCTTTGATGTCTGGGGGTTTCAGAACACCTGATGACAACTAGTGACTGTTATGGCATACTGTGCAAGCCTCTGATATCTGGCCAGGTGGCCAAGACATTAAGAAGAAGAAAAAAAGAAGCTGAAGGACGGCTAGGAGACAAGACCTGCAGGGGATGCTGCGTAAACTTGACACGGTGCCAAGGAGTACAAAGGGGAAGGACAAGAAAAAAACTTGGAGAGGAAGACTACAAGCCTTCAGCATGAAAGACCCCTAGAGACCCCCAGAGGGACCACCGGAGACTGATGCGCATGCTTGTCATGGTTCCGCTTGAGTGGGCAGCCGAGCTCCACCACAGCCGCTCTCTCACTCCCCCTCCTCAAAGAGGAATGGGGAGAAAATATGTGAAAAGGGCTCAAGGATTGAGACAAGGACGAGAAAATCACGCAATAATTATTGTAACGGGCAAAACAGACTCAGCATAAGGAGATAGTAAGATTTATTGCCTACAACTAACAAGCGAGAGAAGTGAGAAAACAAAGGAAAAAGCAAACCAAAAGCACCTTCCCCCCATCCACCCTCTTCCACCTCCTCCCCCCGAGCGGCGCAGGGGAACGGGGGAATGGGGGTTATGGTCAGTCTACAGCACTTCTTCTCTGCCGCTCCTTCTCGGTCACTCTCGTCCCCTGTGCTGTGGGGTCCCACCCACGGGATGCAGTCCTTGATGAACTGATCCGGTGTGGGCTTCCCACAGGCAGCAGCTCTTTCAGAACTGCTCCAGATATGGGTCCGTACCACGGGGTCCATCCCCCAGGAGAAAACTGCTCCAACCTGGCTCCCCCATGGGCAGCAGCTCCTGCCAGGTCACCTGCTCCTGCGTGGGCTCCTCTCCAAGGGCTACAGGTCTGGCCCGGAATCTGCTCCGGCAGGGGTCTTCCACAGGCGGCAGCCTCCATCGGTGCAGGGCCACCTGCTCCACCGTGGTCTCCTCCACGGGCTGCAGCATGGAACCCTGCTCCACCGTGGTACTCCATGGGCTGCAGGGGGACATCCTGCTTCACCATGGTCCTCACCACAGGCCGCAGGGGACTTCTGCTCCGGTGCCTGGAGCACCTCTCCCCCTCCCTCTACACTGACCTTGGCAACTGCAGGCTATTTCTCACTCCCGGCTGCTGTCTGGCGCAGCGTTTTTTTCCCTCTCTTACATATGCTCTCACAGAGGCGCAAACAACATCACTTATTGGCTCAGATCTGGAAAACAATGTGGCCCTTCCCAAACATGGGGCAGCTTCTAGATCTTTCTCACAGAAACCACCCCTATAGCCCCCTGCTACCAAAACCTTGCCACGTAAACCCACTACAATGCTCCAGTAGGAGGGACTGGACCCCGGAAGCTAATTATAATAACCTATTTTTTTAGAAGTAGTAATGAATATGTATTAGTTTAGGAGTATAAAAATCAGCTACCTGATGTGGCTGGTGTGCGTCCTGGTGGAGCGGAGACTCCCGGTGCACCCAGCGCTCTTTGCTTACCTCTATTCCTTTAATAAATCCTATTTTTTCCTTAATTCTACTTTGGGACTGAGTGAATTTATAACACTCCTAAGCTAGGAATTAACCATCTAACAAAACTATGGTATCCTGTAGGCCCTTCTAGCAAAGGATTCAGTGGGATTGCTCGAGTTATGCCTTTCCATGGGGACCTTAAGATACTGTCCTGGTTTCAGTTAGAACAGAATTAATTTTCTTCCTGGTAGCTGGTGGAATGCTGTGTTTTGGCTTAGGATGAGAAGAGTGCTGATAACACCCCGATGTTTTAATTGTTGCAGAGCAGTGCTTATACCAAGCCAAGGACACCTCAGCCTTTTGCTCTGTCCTGCCAACAGGCAGGCTGGGGGTGCAGTAAGAGCTGGGAGGGGACAGACCCAGGACAGGTGACCCAAACTAGCCAAAGGGGTATTCCATACCATCTGACGTCATGCTAAACAATATATAGGGGTGGCTAGCCGGGGGAGGGGGCCAGACTGCTCGGGGTTAGTCTGGGCATCGGTCAGCGGGTGGTGAGCAATTGCATTGTGCATCACTTGTTTGTACATATTATTAGTAGTAGTACTATTATCATCATTGTAGTATTATTATTATTATTATTATTATTATTATTATTATTATTATTATTATTATTATTATTATTATTATTATTATTATTTTCCTGTCTTATTAAACTGTCTTTATCTCAACTCTCGGGCTTCACTTTCCATTTTTCTCCCCCGTCCCAGAGAGAGATGGGGGAGGGTGAGCGAACCGCTGCGTGGTGTTTAGCTGCCGGCCGGGTTAAACCACGACAGATACAAATAGGTATTGCAGGCCCATTATAAGAAGAATTGGGAGATGCCAAATATCCCCCTATACAATGACCCTTCCAATTAGGTGGTAAATTCTTCCTTGCCCTCCCATCGCCACATAGCCACCAATACCCTATACCTAATTTGCACCCACTTTCCAAAGATCCATCCACTCCAGACTCCTTATCAGGGTCGTATGCTACTTGGATAGTAATATTACAAGATGACCTTAAATTGGCTAGATTATATCCCCCTACATTTCCCGTTTTTGAACAGTCAGGTTCCCGACCAAAACTAAGCCCCAGATCACGCAAGATCTTTTATTCGCTGCTATCATTGTCCCCCATACACCGACTTTTAACAGTAACATTTCCCCATGCCTGTAAAGCAAATTTCGGTCCCTCAGGGAGGGTATAGTCTACCCTTTCCATTCCCCAACATTTAGCAGACCACATCTGATTATTATATAATGCATTAGTCCAACTTCCAGAGGGTATCCCGTATAGTGGGATTTCCATATTGCCCCTCGGAAGTGCAGTACATATCCAACAGTCTGATAAATTTAAAGACCGGGCCACTCTTTCGGTTACGTTTACATACGAGTTTTCCTTCCATGCTTGAGCTGATACAATAGTTACAAGCAATGTCCAAAGTCTACACATGTTGCCTTTTCAGTTTCAACTTACTTGGTCCCGTCGTTTCAAGTGTCCATGGACCTTGCGTTGACTTGTTGATTCTCGTGTGGTGAATCCAAGCAGGTTGTTCTTTAATTTTTACTGCAGTGTATGACATAAGCAGCACCTGAAAGGGTCCTTCCCATTGGGGTTCCAGAGTTTTTTCTGTAAGAGACTTTACATATATACAATCTCCAGGTTGTACATTGTGTATAGGTCTATCCAAACCCCTACTCCGGGTTCCAGCTACATGTTTTCCAATTTTATCTAACTGTTTCCCTAATGCCACCATGTAGGATGTCATAATTTTGTCTCCTGCTTGTGCGGACATCCCCTTCTGCACTCCATAGGGTCGTCCATACAGGATTTCGGAAGGGCTCAGTCCCTCCTTTGCTCTTGGCCTTGTTCGTATGCGTAAGAGAGCCAAAGGAAGAGAGTGAGGCCAGGCCAGATTAGCCTCCTGTCCCAATTTTACAATCTGTTGTTTGATCAAGTGGTTCATCTTTTCTACCTGGCCACTTGACTGAGGGCGATATGGGGCATGAAGTTGCCAATCTATACCTAGATGGTGGCTGATTTGTTGCACTATTCTTGAAATAAAATGTGGTCCCCTGTCAGAGGATATAGTAGCTGGTACTCCAAAACGTGGTATTATTTCCTGTATTAGTATTCTTACCACTTCCCTAGCCTTGGCTGTTCTGGTAGGAAACACCTCTGGCCAACCTGAGAAGGTGTCAGTAAATACCAACATGTATCGATACCTTTTCTTGGGAGTTCCGAAAAATCAATCTGCCATTGTTGTCCAGGCCCATTCCCTTTTCCAATTTGGCCTATCTCTAATTTTGGAGTACTTTGGGGATTAGTCTGGAGGCAAAGGTCACACTGCTGAGTCACTTGTCTCCCAGTGGTGTATAGATTCCTTGCTACAATTTTTCTGATCAAATGCTTATATAAGGCTTCAGCCCCCCCAATGCCTCTTTCTATGTTCCTCTCTTATCAAGGGCCATATCATGTAAGAGGGAATAATCATTTTCCCTTGGGGGGTAAGAGCCCACCCCTCCTCCTTATGGGAACCTTCTAGATCAGTAATTAATTTCTGATCTTCTTTGGTATATTTGGGCTTACCTTCTAGGGAGATTTGCCCATCAGGGATCAGGGCCCCTTCTGTTTTTACCTCCCTTTTGGCTGCATGTTTTGCCTCTCTGTCCGCCAGCTCATTTCCTTTTTCCAATTCTGAGTTTGCTTTTTGGTGTGCTCTAATGTGCACGACTGCCACTTTCTCAGGGAGTTGAACTGCTTCCAACAACTTCAGGATTTCTTTTGCATGCTTGATATTTTTGCCGTGCGAATTCCATAATCCCCTCTCCTTCCAGATCACTCCGTGTGCATGTACAACCCCAAAGGCATATTTTGAGTCCGCATAAATGTTTACGATTTTGCCTTGGGCCAATTCCAAGGCTCGGGTCAGAGCAATTATTTCTGCCTTTTGTGCAGAAGTGTTCGCAGGTAAAGGCCCAGATTCTATTACCTTTTTGCAAGTGGCAACTGCATAACCAGCGTGTCGTTTGCCACTTACGACATAACTGCTCCCATCAGTGAATCAGTTCTCCGTCTCTTCCATAGGATTGTCTTTCAGATCTGGACGGCACGAATATACTGCTTCGATGGTTTCCAGACAGTCGTGATGCACTGGTTCCCCTGTGTTCCCACTGAGAAAAGAAGCTGGATTGACAATGTTAGTGACTACAATTTCCACATCATCCTGTTCCACCACTGTAGCCTGATATTTCAAAAATCTTTGTGGGGAGAGCCAATGTCCACCTTTTGCTTCCAGTACTGCAGATACTGTATGGGATACTAACACAGTTATTTTCTGGCCCAAGGTAAATTTTCGGGCCTCCTGGATGTTTAGTACTACGGCCGCAACTGCTCGCAAACATCCAGGCCATCCCTTTGCAGTTATGTCCAATTGTTTGGAGAAATAAGCAAGTGCTCTACGGTATGGGCCCAGGTCTTGTGCTAATATTCCCAGCGCAATCTCCTGCTTCTCGTGGGAAAAAAGGAAAAATGGCTTACTCACATCGGGGAGTCCCAAAGCTGGAGCTGACATCAGGGCCTTCTTCAGTAGCTTGAAAGCTTGTATTGCTTCCTTGTTCCATTGAAGGCATTTCTGTTCAGTAGTTGTGAGTGCATACAGGGGTTTAACAAGCAGTCCATAATTATAAATCCATAGACGGCACCACCCGGTCATACCCAAAAAGGTCCGTAGTTCCTTCACTGTTTGTGGTCTTGGAGGTTGGCATATTGCCTCTTTTTGAGCCTGTCCCAAGGTCCTTTCCCCAGCACTGATTTCATATCCCAGATAAGTTACCTGTTGTTGCACTACTTGGGCCTTTTTCTTAGATACCCTGTACCCTTGGAGTCCAAGAAAGTTTAGCAGATTCGCTGTCCAAGTAAGGCAGATGCCCCTTGTTCTAGTAGCAATCAGAATATCATCAACATATTGCAGTAATTTCCCTTCTCCTGCTGGGGCCTCCCAGGATTCAAGGTCTTCTGCTAACTGATTTCCAAATACTGTGGGGCTATTCTTGAATCCTTGGGGTAACACCGTCCAGATGAGTTGGGTCCTACAGCCACTCTTGGGGTTTTCCCATTCAAATGCAAATATTTTCTGGCTGGCTTCATGGAGGGGGAGGCAAAAGAAGGCATCCTTTAAGTCTAAAACTGTAAACCAGGCTAATTCTGGTGTTAATACAGTTACTAGAGTACATGGGTTCGCTACCACTGGGTAAAGATCCTCGGTTATCTTATTTACTGCTCGTAGATCCTGGACCACCCTATATGACCCATCCAGCTTGCGGACAGGTAATATAGGGGTATTAAACTCGGATTCACGTTCCCTCAACAATCCTAATTTCAGCAATTTTTCTATTACTGGTTGAATTCCTTCCCTATCTTCCCACTTTAGAGGGTACTGCTTGATCCTTACTGGCTGCTTTCCCTCCTTGAGCCTAATCTCAACAGGTGGGGCATTTTTAGCTCTCCCAGGTACATCAGTAGCCCATACCCCTGGGTATACCTGGTTTACAACTTCTTCACTAACTTTTCCTTCCATTGGAAGGTTGACTAGGGCTAAACTCATTACCTGTATATACTGTTGATCATTTACCTCCAGAGTAATCTCCCCTTTTTCAAATTTTTTTACTGCTCCTAATTGCTCTAATAAATCTCTACCTAAGAGTGCCCATGGGGAGTTAGGCATATATAAAAATCTGTGTATGCCCCATCGTTTCCCTAATTTGTACTTCAAAGGTTCACAAAAATAAGCCTTTTCAGGTTGACCGGTTGCACCTTTTACCCTAACATAATCATTCCCTAAAGGCATTAGTGCTTGATTTAGAACCGAATATGTTGCCCCTGTATCAACAAGAAATTTCACTTTCTTCTGTTCCTCCCCTAGCTTCATTATAACCAGTGGAGGATCCGTTAGGGTAGATTCCCCAGGTTCCCGTCAATTTTCTTTCACATGAGCTACCACTCTCCTTCTCTGGTTCTCTCTCCCTACCCCTCTACTTTCCTGTCTCTCCGGACATTCACCCTTCCAGCACCCAAACCTTTTGCACAACGCACATTGATCCTTTCCCAACCGAGGTGATCCCCACCTGGGTTTCCTTTCTGCCTTGACAACTGCCACTATTCTCTTCTGCCCTTGCTTATAATCCTCCCTATTACTAAACACTCTCCACGCTTCATCCAATAGCACTTCCAAATTTCTGCTCTCTGTGGTGCACAGCTTCTGGAGCTTGCGCCTAATATCTCCTGTTGACTGTCCCAAAAACAAAGATACTAGCTGTTGTATTCCTATCTCCGACCCGGGATCCAGCGGTGTGTTACGGCACATTACATCCCTCAGTCGATCCAGGAATTCAGATGGTGACTCAGAGGGTCCTTGCTTAAATGCATACGGAGCTGACCAGTTTATGGTCTTGGGCATAGCCCTCTCCATTCCCTTTGAAATCCACCCCTGATAGGCCTGCAACCTCTCCATATGGACCGACCTATTTGGGTCCCATTTAGGATCTTGAAGGGGGAGATACTCCTTAACATCCCCTCCTGCAACCTTATGATGTTCCTCAGCCAAATCTGCTGCAGTTTTCAGAATCAGCCGTTTCTCTGTTTCCGTCATATATTCCAATAACAGCTGAATATCATTCCAGTCAGGGTTATATTGTCTGATAACAAACTGGGAATGTTTAGTTACCCCTATCGGATCATTCCGGTATTCTGTGGCAACCCTCTTCCAAGCCTCTAAATCAGCGGTAGAGAAAGGTACCCTGATCAGCATTGTTCCGCCATCAGGTGCTACTGCCTCTCGAAGAGGTGCCTGTAAACCAGATTTTTTCCTAGTACGGGAGGATACAGGACTATCTGGAGGAGTCACAGTCTCATCTGAGTCATCACCCTTCCTGTGGTCGAGGGGGAGGCTTAAATACATCTATCAGGTCTTGTTCTGGTCCCTGATGAATTTTACTTATCTTAGTACACCTCTGCCCGATGCTGCACGCTGAACAACACCTTCTCAATTTGCCTTTAAGTCCCTTATTGTTTCCTCGCCTTTTCACTCTGCACACTTTTTCACTCTCCTGTTTCGGAGAGTGAAAAACATGTCTGCATATGCTGCCTCATCCCATTTACTTTCTCTTCTCAGAAACAACAACAACTGTAACATAGTGTTATAATTAATAGTTCCATTTAGGGACCACTTCTCTCCATCCGCTAATTCACAAAGTGGCCACCACTGATTACAATATTTGATAAGAGTTCTTTTACTCTCTGTCCCCCCTCGTCCCACTATATCCCTCCAATGTGTAAGTCTACATCCTAAGGGGCTTTTCTGTGAGATTTCTTTGCTTTGACTCTGTCCCATTCTAATCTATAGCAGTTAACATTCCACCGTCCTCTAAGGAGCTGTTTACTAATTTATCCCAATCCCTCCAAAATCCACAGTATATACAAATAAAATCAGGCAACCGTAAATCAACTGCCTGTAGACAATTATATCAAGGACGTCTGAGCCTGAAAGACCGATAATACGCCAGAGCAAATTTAGTTCTCTTTGGCATACACCCCAATAGCAGTTCTTATATTACTCTATATTTACATATCTATACAGATGTTTAAAAGAATACTTTAACAACAAATGCCCGGGCCTTTACAAATACAACATACAATTATTATTCCAATTAGAATTATTCCCCCAGCAGCTGCAAACACTGTAACAGTTATCATTAAGGCTCGCTTACCCCCCTCTCGTCTCTTTTCACAATCTTTTAGGAGGTTCCTTGTGGTTCCTGGAACCAGGGTAGAACAGCTTCTACTCAAAACCTCTTTTGGCCGCTCTATCGGCCCCCAAAACCCCTTTTGGCCGCTCTACCAGCCACCTCCCAGGACGTCCTCAGGGTTCATGTCGCACGCTAGACATCTCTAGGTGACATATCGACCTCCCCGGCCAATTGGCTTACCTTTATTAAGGTATACTGCTTGTCCGCAACCACAGGATCATCCTCTATCCCCGCAGTGAGCGGCTGGCAGAGGAGCTCCTCCAAGAGAGAAAAAGGGGCTCAGGGTATGCACCTAGGAGGTCCACTTCAAAGTCAATCCCGCAGCCGAACAGAGTCCTTCTGGCTGGCCCGCGAAAATGACGCACAGAAAAGACTCCACAACCATCGTGTTGTAAAGTAGGTATACTTTATTGCTGTGCACTGGGCGCACTGGGAATAGCTTCCCTCAAAAAGTGCGCAACTGCCCGGTCGTCTCTCACAATTTTATTCACGAATACTGTTACATATTACATGAGCTCTAATACGTATTCATTCATTTCCCCCAACAAGCAGACCTCTTCCAAGTACTCATTTCCATACTCCCCGCCCTTAGCTCCTTCCGGTTGCGCCTGCGCAATGTAGCCCGGTGGTCATGGGCAGGGGTCTTTCAGGATGAAGGCAACGAGGAAGAGGAGGTTAAACTCTCTTTACCTTTGTGGACTTGGACCTTCTGTTGGACAGTTTAGGCCTTTTTTTGCTTATCTTTGCCTTGTTTCCTGCCAACAAGTTGTTCATTCTTTCTTAACGGGATGTTCATTCTTCCCTCATCCGTTAGCCTTGAACGATATCTTCTTTTTACATCTGCTTCTCATCTACATCCCTATAATTAGGATATTTTTAGGTTCTCATCCACATCCCCAATACTTAAGGTATTTTACCATGTATGTAATGTAGCTAGATACTAATTCAGAAAGGTTTTTTAACATCTTCCCCGTCTCAGGATGAGCGGGCCGTGCCAGCCCACAGCGTGGCATTGGTGGCCTTGTTGCCGTCCCCAGGGCATGGCTGAAGGGGATAGTGTGGGTTTGATTTGCAAGGACTGGGAGAATTTGGGATGCAGTATCCCACTTCATCCGCAGGCAGTTCGCACTGAACAAGGTGGGCTTTGCAGCCTCATGCTGCCCTCTTACTCTGCTCTTTCCCAGAGCTGCCACCCCACAGAACGCACTTGTGGACCTGAAATCGAAGTCTCTGCAGATGGCAGCAGTGCCTATGAAGCAGCAGCATGTCCTCATCCCTCACCCCCCAGAGGAGAACACTGAGGCAGATCCTCTGAGGAAATCAATGCCAAGTAAGTGTGGGCCAGCTCCCACAAAGGCCAGGAAAAGCTGAGCTGCAGCAGGCTGCCCGAGGGATCCAGCATGCGAGTTGCTCAGCTCTGGGCTTTGGCTCTCCATCCCCTGGCTGCTTCGGGGTCAGGCAATGACCATGGAGATGCCCTGCCTCCAGCTGTCCCCCTGCAGACTAGCCTTCTCTTTTCCTCCACTGTGGTCCGCCTACCTGGGTTGTTAGAAGGGAAATGCTTCTGGAGATGTGACATTTTGACAATTATTGTGCCTTCTTCAGTGCCTTCTTCATGATTAAAGAGGAGCTCCCCGTGGTGGGCTGTGAGCTCCTTGATGTAAAGAAGCCCATCTTCCAGGTTTCAGAGACCTTTGCCAGTATTCATGGGCTCCCTTACAAGAAAGAAACTTTTCCGGGTAAGAAGAGAGATGAATGTCAGGGCTCCAATGTGTAAGGATGTGGGCTGCATGCTCACCTGCTGCTGGGAAGGCAGTGCAGGGGTTACACAGCTCCTCCAGGAGGTCCAGAGAAAAGCCTGAGTACCTCAGAAGCCAAAACCTGCCAATGCTTTGCCCCTTCTGGCTGGCAGCAGCTGCCGGGAATGTCCCTCTCCATGCTGTTGGCACCCTGATGGCTGCGTTGGTGGTTGACTTCTCCTCTTGGCAGCTGGCACAGCTGCAGGTGCAGAGCAGCAGCAGGGCATCAGTGCTGGAGGGCCCAGCAGCTACGCAAATGTGACTGCCCTCCTCTGCAGGCCTGTGTAGTTCCTTTGCTCCTTGCTTCTTTTCCGTAAGGTGTAATTCGATTTGTTTTCCTGAATTATGCCTGGCTGTCCTTGGACACAAGGGCACATTGCAATGCTGCATTGGGAGGGACTTGTCCTTCTGGGTCAGACGCGTCTCCTGATGAGGCACAGGAGTCTGGCCCCTGCACAAAGCCATGCAGTGATTTCCCAGGTGCAGGCACTCGCTGGGCAGCTTGTGCTGCTTGTAAGGAGGCGTGAACATTAAGCCCTGCAAGATCTGCCCGTGGGCTGCTTTCTGCAAGAAGGGAGACGCAACGATGGAGGGAGAGTGTACCAGAACAGGTAAGATTGACTCTCGGAAAGCTGACTCCACAATCAGTAAGATTGTAAAGTAGCTATGTTTATGCAGCGCTGGGCGGCACGGGGGGTAGTCCCACCAAAGTCGTGCGCCCCTAACACGGCAACTTGCTTTGATTATATGCAGTGAAGATTTACATATGCATGAGGTTTCCCAGTATGCCTATACATATTCATAACCTGTCCCCGCTTAGTATTAAAATTAGTTCCAAGAAGTCATTTCCATAAACTCCTCCCCTCTGCGCTTGCGCGGTGCCTTCTGGTGGTGGGCACTGAGGGCTGTGAGGATGAAGTCAGATGTCTTCATCAGGGTTGAACTTTTCACCTCGCCTCCTTGCGCATGCTCTCTGAGCCCTTGGTCATAATCTGGGCCATAAAGTTGGTTTGGTCCAGTTCTCCGGGCCTGAGGGGCTCCTGTTATCTCGAGGCCTTGCATGTTTGACATTTTTTATCTTGTCCTTTTAAGAACAGTGCTCCTTATCTGTGAGCCCTTGGTCACAGTCCGAACCATAAGGTTGGTTTGATCTGGTTCTTGGAGTCCCGGGGGCTCCTGTTATCTGGAGGGCTAAGCGCAGCACAGGCACATGGCAAATGTAGCACATATTAAGCAATGAGTGTTGCCTACATATTCATTCTTAATCAATCACTCTCTAATTTCTAATCCCATGTTTCATGGGATTATTCCCCCCTTTTCTGGAAAATCTAGTAAATTCTTTTACTTAATACAAAAATTCTTCTTCCCAGTCTCTATGGTATGTACCCCTCAATGCCTTGCCATGTACCTTTGTCAGGGAAGCTAGTATAGCCATTCATTGTAACCATTTCCAATTCCAAAAGTATTACAAAAGACAATATTAAACTTATACCAACTAATATCAGTAAAACAACAACCGGGTGACACAATGTGTTCAAAATCCCAGTTGCAGTTGGCGACCATCCTAAGAGTGCGTCCCACCAGTTGTGATTTGTCTTGTTTTACTCTTTGCAAATCTCTGCTTATTTCCTTTGTATCATGATGGACAGTGATTAGAGTCTTCTTTCCATTTTCCTGAATGCTTTCTTTTAAAAAAATTTTTGATCAGGTCTTGGTGTTTAACTAGTTGCTTCACTAACGTGAGGTTCACCCCAGCAGGTGTAGGTAATAACTTGTGATACATTGTGTTGTTAGACTTGATCAACTGGTGGGATACCACTGGTGCCAAATATAGAAAATCACACCTGACAATTCTAACAAAGTTAGAGATAGAAAAGTTAGAATGATTTTTGCTAGGGAGAGTCATGTCTTCCTTCTCTACTTGTACAAAAGCACAAGCAGTTCTTAAACGGACGCAGCCTTGACCAATATATCTAAGCACAGTCTTTTGACTAGTATTTGGATGAATTTCAAAGTGGCAAACGCCTTGTTGCGTGTCAAGACATACATCCTGAGCATCAGTGGTGTTGCTTTCACAAATAAATCCTTGTTGTTCCCAGGTAGCACATGATTCTAGATTTACAGACTGCCATTTCCCATTCTCCATCCACGCCCATGTTCTATGCTCCGAAGGATAGAGCACTGTCTCCTCATGGTTTAATCCTAGTGCAACGATGGGCTGGATAACATAAACTGTGGCATTACTTATAGTAGGCACAAAGGCAGTAGCCATGTTAACAATGGGATCATAGGTAAAATGTACCAGAGTCCACCAAGACTGGAACTTCTTCTCAAAATCATTGGCATTGTCCCAAACAGCCTTTTGGACTTCAGCCAGAAAAATGCCTTCACTTCCTTCCGTAATGATCAAGGCAGCCGTTGCCTGAATCCATAACTGTGCTTGTGTACAGCTAAGAGCTAAAGATACATTATCTTGAACCATACTAAGTGCATCTATTATTAGTTTGTGGTCTTGGTCTTCAGCCTTTTCCCATCTCGGTAACACCTGTGAAATTTGCCATTGGCTAGTTCCCAATGCCAATAAGGATGATTGTAGGGGCTGTTTTAGTTTTGTCCCACTGTTGTAGGAAGTACAGCCAAAACCAGCTAATTACTACAGTCTGTGTAAATACGAAATTATACCACCAATCTGATTTACCTGGGTGGATACAACCTTCTTCTTGGCCACTTTTGGAAATAGGTTTTACTAAAATCCCCGTTACTTTCTCGTGGGTCGTTCCATTAATCATTCGGCACCCTATGTTAATTTCGTCCCCTACGGTTCTTCGGTGTGTCCATTCTTGCCCTAATTTTTGCCATTCTTATAATGTATATAAATGGTCATCATTTGTTCGCCAAATAACCACAACTGCTAACTTTCCGTTAACGCTCTTATCCTCTGTTGTTACAGCTTCAGACCAAGGCCGCTCACCATTCTCTATTATCATAGAGGCATCTTCTTGAATCACAGTTACGACTTATAAGCCATAGAAATAAAACAATTCTGTTAACTAAATTCCTGCTAACCATGTTACTAAATACTCCTGACCGTGATGTCCTCATTTTGCTCGACTGAGCTTTAGTTTCAGTTCACCGTCACGTGGTGTTACTTTCCAGGGGGTTCTGGAGCTTTCTTCACTTGCTAACGGTGAATCCAGGCACTCTGTTCCTTGATCTTAATTGCAGTGAAGGTTTTAAGGAGCACCTGGTATAGTCCTTCCCACTGTGGTTTCAAAGTTTTCTCTACAAGAGACTTAGCTACCTCTCAGGCTTTGGCAGTCCTACTGGAGAAAGCCTCTGGCCATCCTGAGAAGGTATCTGTTAACACCAGTAAATATCGACACCCCCCTTTTCTTGGAAGTTCAAGAAAAGTCAATTTGCCACTGTTGCCCAGGCCCATGGCCTTTTCCAGTTTGACATAGTTTTGCTTTGGGGGCATTTTGGGGGTGAGTCTGGAGACAAAGATCACAATATTAAGCTATTTGAGTGATGGTCGCATATTAGTTCCTGGCAATATTTTTTCCAATTAGATAGCTATACAAAGCGTCTATTCCCCAATGTGTTTTCCAGTGTTCTTTCTTTACCAGTGACCACAATAAATTGGAGGTGATGACTAGCTTCCCTTCCCTTCTTTGGTAATAGCTGTGGTGGTTTTACCGTGCTGGGCAGCTAAACCCCACAACCGCTCTCTCACTCCCCCTCCTTTAGATGAGGAGGGGGAGAAGTAAAGCAAAGAACACCTCACGGGTTGAGATAAGGATAATTTAATTAAAGGGAAATAATTATAATAATTAAATAAAGACTACCATGAACTAAACAACTTAACTAAGGGGAAGTAAAAGGGAAAAGGGGAAAAAGGGAGGAAAACAAACAAACAAAATAAATGAAAGCTATATGGAAGTGCAGAGGAAAGAAATTACTCTCTACTTCCCACAAATGAGCGATGATTGACCACGTCCTTGAAGCAAGGCCTCAACGCACGCAGCCGGTGTTCGAGAGGAGGACCGACGTCTTCTCAACGAGAGCCCACCCCTCCCCTCTTCTTCCTGTTTCCACCTTTTATTGCTGAGTGTGACACCACATGGTATGGAATATCCCTTTGATTGGTTTAGGTCAGCTGCCCTAGTGATGTTTCTCTCCTCACTTTTTGCCCACCCCCTAGGAGGGTTAGAGAAAGGCCAAATGCTGTGCCACTGCTGCTCAGCAGTAGACACAACACTGGTGTGATAACACTGCTGTTCCAGCTACAAGTACAGAGTACGGCACTGAATGGGCTGCTGCCGGGAAAGTTAACATTCCAGCCAGACCCAGTACAATAGCCCATCCCTCTTGGTTATATTTTCCCTTCTGACTTTTGATTAATTTTCTATCCTTTTTGTTACATACAAGCTTACCTTCAAGGGGAATTTGCCTGTCTGGAATCAGGGCTCCCTCAGTTGCTACCTCACCTTCTGCTGCTTCTTTTGCCTCTCCGTCCGCCAGATCATTTCCTTCCTCCAATTCTGAGCTCACCGTCTGGTGTGCCTTAATGTGCATGATTGCTGCCTTTTCAGGCAGCTGAACTGCTTCCCATAAGCTCATTATTTAGTCCAGATTCTATTACGTCTTTGC
Organism: Aythya marila; assembly: GCF_965140915.1. Classification (NCBI taxonomy): domain Eukaryota; kingdom Metazoa; phylum Chordata; class Aves; order Anseriformes; family Anatidae; genus Aythya; species Aythya marila. Next base: position 58,108 of record NW_028137593.1, read on the forward strand.
AAGTGTTAACTGCATGCCCAGCGTGTTGTTTTCCGCTGATGACGTAGCTGCTCCCATATTTCCACCTCATCAGAAGGAGTGTCCTTCAGATCTGGACGGCTGGAGTAGGTAGCTTCAATGGTCTCCAGGCAGTCATGGTGTACTGGCTCCCCTTGGTTTCTGCTGATTTCAGGAACCTTTGTGGGGAAAGCCAGTGACCACCTTTCACTTCCAGCACTGTGGACACTGTGTGAGACACCAGCACAGTTATTTTCTGTCCCAAGGTGAACTCGTGTGCTTCCTGGATATTTTGCACCACTGCTGCAACGGCTCTGAGGCATCCCAGCCATCCCTTGGCAGCAGCATCCAGCTGCTTTGAAAAATAAGCAACTGCCCTTCGATATGGGCCCAGGTCCTGTGCTAGTATTCCCAGGGCAATCCCCTGTTTCTCATGGGAGAAGAGGAAAAATGGTTTATTCACATCTGGAAGTCCCAGAGCTGGGGCTGACATGAGAGCCTTCTTTAGTTGGTCAAAGGCTCGCGTGGCCTCCTTTCTCCATTGGAGGTCCCTGTTCCCGTTTGCAATGAGCACACACAGCGCTTTTACAAGCAATCCGTAATTATAGATCCACAATCTGCACCGCCCCGTCATTCCCAAAAAGGTTCACAGTTCTTTTATTGTCTCGGGTTTCAGGGTTTGACGTATCGTGGCTATAAGGAGGTCATCTACGTACTGCAACAGCCTTCCTTCTCCTGATGGGGCTTTCCAGGTCTCCAAGTCCTCTGCAAGTTGTTCTCCGAATAAGGTGGGTGAGTTCTTAAAGTCCTGAGGCAACCTCGTCCACGTGAGCTGTGTTTTGTGCCCACTCTTAGGGCTTTTCCAATCAAATGCAAAGATTTTCTGACTGGCTTCATGGAGAGGGAGGCAAAAGAAGGCATCCTTCAGGTGTAAAACGGTAAACCAAGTTAGCTCTGGTGTTAAGCATGTTAATCAATTATCAGGCTAATTCCTTCTCTGTCTTCCTTTTTCAAGGGACTCTGCTTAAGTGCATTTTTTGCCTTCCGTGGTACATTAGAAGATCATACTCGAGAAAACACTTGGCTTAGGAATTCTTCACTGATTTCCTCTTTGGTCTCAATAGCTGTCAATATCAAACTCAACACTTCCACATATCTTTGATCATTTACCTCCAGAATAGTCTCCCCATTTTTAAATGAAATGGTTGCTTGTAATCTTTACAATAAATCTCTCCCTAGGAGTTACTCGGGGGAGTTGGGCATGCATAGGAACTTGTGAATGAGCAGAGCTGTGGACATGCCCGGGAAGACTGTGGAGGAGCTCCCGCTCTGGTACTCCTGTGCTGCAACAGCCTTCTTTCCACTAGCAACAGCCCCTTGTTCAGTGAGGCCTCTGGGCTCTCACTAGCCCAGAGGTGTACCTCTAGGTGGTGTCCTGAGTTACTCCTGGCTGTCTTTGCACACCAGCATTCCTCGGGACACCGTGCAGCGCTGCATTCAAGAGACCCTGCTCTTTCTCTCCTACACCCTATCCAAGAAGCAGGGTGTGGATTTCATCTTCCAGGACATTGACCGCCTGGGGCTGAGCCACGGGCACTGGCTGGACGGAGCCAGAGGTGCCTGCCAATGCAGACCCTGCTGTGGGTGTGTGAGACGGTGTCCCTGGGGTGTCTGCCAGAATATGGGCTTGAGGGCCCCATGGCAACCACCGGGGCATTGTGATGCGTACCCAAAGGCCATTGTGACACGGAGGGGTACCCATGGCAACGGTGTCCCTTATAAAGCCCCGGGCTGCCCACTCACTCTCAGGAGAGCAGCTCTGTCAGGAGGCAGCAGCCCCCCTGGGTGCCCATTGGAGCTCTCAGTCAGAGGACCTGCAGCATAGCATGGAGCAGCAGAATAAGGATCACTCCCAGCCCACTGAAGGACAGGAGTGGCGCCAGGTGAGGCTCGGGGAGCGAGACAGGGACAGCAGCGTGACGGGATGGCACCGAGAGCACCAGGATGAGGAGAACGGTGCTGCAGCGAGTCGGCCAGCTGGCCCTGAGCCCCTCGGACCTGGACACAAATATTCCCAAACCTGGGGCTTCTCCAAGAAGAGCCCACCCCCAGGACAGCCGAAGCCCGCGTGGCCCTGGCAGTTCTGTGCCCAGAGGCACAAAGAGCAGCGTGGCCTAATTCAACCTGGCTGTGCGCAGCCAGGAGCTGCCTCCACCGTCCCTCCATGCGGACAGGCTGCCGGTGCGGTCGTGCCCAGAGAGCGTGCGTCACACTGGCAGCTGCCACACGGAGTCGGGAGCCCCAGGAGGGTTCGGTCGAACATCTTTGGCAGCCCTGGCAGCCTGCGATGAGCAGGCAGCACTTGCAGGAGGAGACAGGCAGGGCATTACCCTGGCAGGCTGAGCCCGGCTCTGCTTGGGGAGCTGCCAGGGCGTGCCGGGGGCCGCTGCAGGGCAGCTCACAGCAGCACTTCTAGGGGGGACGTGGAGGGAAATGGCAGAAATGGCCCAAGTAACTTGGCCTTTCTCCTCGCCTTCTCTTGCAGATGGAGAAGAAGCTGCCACACCGTGGGTTGCGGCAGGCCGAGAGAATCCAGCTGCCAGCCGTGCCGCCTTTCCCAAGGCTGGCAGTGACTCTCAAGCAAGTGCCTAAAGCTGAGACATCATCATCTGAAAGGGCCACTTGCAAGCTGCCCCCTCTGCAAGCAGCAGCCTCTGCAACTTCTGCCAGAGGAAGAGCAAAGACATTGGGTACAGAGGCCCACAGCCACCGAGAGCTTCTGCCACCTCTTCCATGCGTCTCTGCTGAGAGGGACAGGACAGTGAGGGCAGAGAGGTGGGAACGTGTCCCACACAGCCCTGTGGCCCCTGCTGAGGATGTGGAGTACTCAGTACGGTCCTTCGTCTCCACAGTCATAAGAAATGCTGTAGCCTGCAATGAGGAAGCCAAGAGCAAGGCAAGGCTTTCTCCATCAGGCAGAGGTCCTAGGACCAAAGGCCACAGAACACCACCTCTCCCCACAGCAGTGCCCCGGCATTTGAAGAAGAGCCGGCACCCTGCCCCACACAGCCCCACCGACTCTTTCACGGCGCTGCAGGACACAGCACAGTCTGTTGTGTCTGAAGTCATGTCAAAGACAATGGCGAAAATGCGGGAACAAGGCCAACGACCGGCAGCACTGGGGGACCCGGCACACATGGGGTGCCCAGTGACAGCAACAAGATCAGCCGGCATCCAGACTGACATGGAGAGCAGGTGGACTGCTGCTCTGCCAGCGTTCGATCGTCGGGGAGGTGCAAGAAAAACAACTGCCAGCAGAGACCCTACACCAGCCAGCCCAGGCAGGGTTGAAAAGCAAGAGCAAGAGAGAGCCCAAAACATCAAACCCAGGCAGGGGAGCAGCAAGGAGGGGACAAGCCAGGGCCGAGGCAGGAAAGAAAGCGGTCCTGTGGGATGGGACAAACAGGAAGAGATTGTCATCTTCAACTCCTGGATCAACCCCAGGTTTGCCAGACTCTTCCAGGAACCACAGGCTTTTCCTGCGGAAGAAGGCAGTTCATCCAGCACCGTGGACAGGGAGGCCGCAGCAGAAGAAGCAGAAAACCCAACAAGCGCCTCTCTTGGCTCATCAGAGTCCACGGACACTGCACTGTCAGCTGCTGCCCTGGCAGAAGGTCCCGGGGAAGAGAGGCACGGATCGCCTCTCACAGCACCAGCACCAGCACCAGCAGAGAGGACGCCAGCAAGTCCTCCCTCAGCCCCTATTTGCGAAGATGAGGGGTACAGAGCGCCTCCCCAGACACCTGGAGGTCAAGAGGCAAAGCCATCAGCATGTCCCTGCCCCAGTGAGCACAGCACTGTGGTGGTGGTTGAAAGCCAGGGACGTGCACGACATGCCTCCAGTGTCTCTGAGGAAGAGCTGGATGAAACATCCGAGATTGTCGTTGCTGCAGTGCTACTCCATTCTGTAGCCATCATGCAGGGAGCCAAGAGCAAGGAACCAACTGCTCCCTCGGCTGCATGGCCCAGGGTGCCTCCTCCCACCCCAGAGCCTGTTGACTATACAGCAGTTGATGAAACCGGAGCAGTGGCTACTCCCTTGGCTACGGTTCCTGGGCACCAGGTGAGCCCAGCACGTGTGGTGGTCTCCAGGCACCGAGGGCAGCCCGAGGCAGAAGCAGTGCGTGGGGTGTGCGTGCTGGGGAGCTGCCTGCTGCTCTCCATTCCCAGACGCCCCAGGCACAAGGGCTGACATCCCTTCCATCACCTACCTGTGCTCTTGCTCTCCCCACGCAGGTTGCTGTTGAGCAGGGAGGCCAAGCGCAGTCCTCCTGCACCAAAGCTACACCAGCAGACGAGCCAGCAACGTGCCAGAAGCAAGAGCCGTCCCGGGGACTTTTGGATGGGCCTGTTCAGAGCAGCGAGCAGGAGCAAGGGCTCGGTACGCGCAGGGGGGCTGGCTGGTCCTGGGCCACCCCTCCCCTTGGGGGAAAGGCCTTGGTGGTGGTGTGGGGGGAAGGCAGGGGCTTGCCCATCACCCGCTCAGGCGCTAACCTACACCTCTCTGTCTCCCACAGGCATCCATGACCTCGCACAAGCCCCGGCACACCAGCCACGGCCCACCCACATCAGGAGACAGGCTCTTCGGGCTCTGTGCAGTGCTTTGTGCTGCAGCTTCATCGCAGAAGAGTGGGAGTAGCAGCGCCCAGCTGCCAGCAACAGGAGGGCGCTCGGTGCTGGCAGCTGACACCACTGATAGGAAGAGGACAGCTCCCCAGGAATTCAGATGCCCCTCCACATCCTGCCCCCAGCCTCAGCTCATCTGCAGCTGCCTTCTGCTGGGAATAAAAGCTCAGGCAGAGTTTTGCTCCCAGTACTCCTCTCTGTGTCGTTGATCTCAGGAGAAAGAGTGGTGCAGGCCACACCAACCTGGCACCCTGGGCCTCTCACAGTCATAGAATTATAGAACCATAGAATCCTTTAGGTTGGAAAGCACCTCAAAGATCATCACGTCCAACCGTTATATACACATATATAACTGGCTACGCTCCTCCTGTGAGGCTGAATGTACCATGCCAGTTCTTGTGGGCAAGGAATGTGCCAGCATGTCGCAGGAAGCACGGCCGAAAGCACGACAGACACCAGTATGGTCAGATCATGCTCCATTCTATTGCCCGAATAGCCTAACTTTTCTAGTGAACTTAGCAGGGGCGGATAGTGTCTCACCCAAGATTATTGGTCAAAAGCACTCAGACAAACAACTACAAGAAAACAACCCCACCTGCAAGAAAACAAGCCCCTTGTGATTAGCAGTCACGTAGACCTTGTCCTTGAAGCCAGATGCTGGTAACAATGTTTTTCTGAATTCCTCAATTGGGCAATGTGGGAACACTGTCATGGGAACTTCTCATAGTTGCCCTGGTAGCTTGGTTTGCTCAGCTGCAGCAAGCCATGGGATTTTTGCTGTTTCAAAAAATCCCTCAACGTTTGCAAGACCTTCACAGAATCACAGAATCACAGAATTTTCTAGTTTGGAAGAGACCTCAAGATCATCGAGTCCAACCTCTGACCTAATGCTAACAGTCCCCACTAAACCATATCCCTAAGTTCTACATCTAAAGGTCTTTTAAAGACCTCCAGGGATGGTGACTCCACCACTTCCCTGGGCAGCGTGTTCCAATGTCTAACAACCCTTTCGGTAAAGAAGTTCTTCCTAACATCTAACCTAAAACTCCCCTGGCGCAACTTAAGCCCATTCCCCATCGTCCTGTCACCAGGCACGTGGGAGAATAGACCAACCCCCACCTCGCTACAGCCTCCTTTGACGTACCTGTAGAGAGCAATAAGGACGCCCCTGAGCCTCCTCTTCTCCAGGCTGAACAAGCCCAGCTCCCTCAGCCGCTCCTCGTAGGATTTGTTCTCCAGACCCCTCACCAGCTTCGTCGTCCTTCTCTGCACCCACTCAAGCACCTCGATGTCCTTCTTGTAGCGAGGGGCCCAAAACTGAACACAGTACTCAAGGTGCGGCCTCACCAGAGCTGAGTACAGAGGGATGATCACATCCCTAGACCTGCTGGCCACACTGTTTCTTATGCAAGCCTGGATGGTGTTGGCCTTCTTGGCCACCTGAGCACACTGCTGGCTCATATTCAACCGACTATCCACCATCACTCCCAGGTCCTTCTCTGCCTGGCAGCTCTCCAACCACTCATCTCCCAGCCTTTAGCTCTGCTTGGGGTTATTGTGCCCCAGGTGGAGGACCCGGCACTTGGCCTTGTTGAACTTCATGCAGTTGAGCTCAGCCCATCGGTGCAGCCTATCCACATCCTCCTGCAGAGCTTTCCTACCCTCAAGCAGATCGACACACGCTCCTAACTTGGTGTCATCTGCGAACTTACTGAGGGTGCACTCGATGCCCTCGTCCAGATCATCGATGAAGATATTAAAGAGGACCGGCCCCAGCACCGAGCCCTGGGGGACGCCACTAGTGACTGGCCTCCAACTGGATTTGGCTCCATTCACCACGACTCTTTGGGCCCGGCTATCCAGCCAGTTTCTAACCCAACGAAGCGTGCGCCAGTCCAAGCCAAGAGCAGCCAGTTTCTTGAGGAGAATGCTGTGGGAGACGGTGTCAAAAGCCTTGCTGAAGTCAAGGTAGACCACATCCACAGCCTTTCCCTTGTCCACCCAGCGTGTCACCTTGTCATAGAAGGAGATCAGGTTCGTCAAGCAGGACCTGCCTTTCATAAAGCCATGCTGACTGGGCCTGATCGCCTGCTTGCCCCGCAAGTGCTGCGTGATGACTCTCAAGGTAATCTGCTCCTTGCAGTCTTGTGTCTTGGTGAAGGATGAGGATGACATTTTGCAGGAAGAAAACAAGCGTTGGTGAGAGGATAGTTACTACGGAAACACCCGAGTATGGTCAAGAGGGTACTAGGGCTTCTCCTGCCCAAAAGGTGGCCCAGCTGCAGTGCATTTTCACTAATGCACGCAGTATGGGTAACAAACAGGAGGAGCTGGAGGCCACCATGCTAGAAGGAAACTGTGATGTAGCTACCATCACGGAAACCTGGTGGGATGATTCCCATGACTAGAGTGTGGCTGTTGATGGCTACAAACTGTTCAGAAGGGATAGGCGAGGAAGGAGGGGAGGAGGAGTTGCCCTCTGTGTTAGGAAGTGGATAGATTGTGAAGAGCTCTGCCTGAGAAACAGCCATGACCAGGCTGAGAGCTTGTGGCTGAAAATCAAGGATCGGTCCAGTAAAGGACATCCAGTGGCTGGGGTCTGCTACAGGCCACCTGATCAGGGGGAGTCTGTTGACGAGGCCTTCTTGCTTCAGCTGCAAGAAGTGTCACGCTCGCAAGCTCTCGTCCTGATGGGGGATTTCAACCACCCGCATATCTGCTGGGGGTCTGCTGGGGGTAGCAGCATGGCAGGTTCCAGACAATCCAGGAGATTCCTGGAGTCTGTTGAGGATAACTTCCTAGTCCAGGCAATAGAAGGACTGACCCAAGGTGAAGCCTTACTAGACCTGGTGCTCAGCAACGTGGAAGAGAGCATTAGAGAGATTAAGACTGGAGGCTGCCTGGGCTGTAGTGACTATGCCCTGGTGAAGTTGTGATCTTGAGGACAATGGGTCTGGCAAAAAACAGAGTCACGACCCTGAACTTCAGGAGAGCAAACCTCCGGCTGCTTAAGGAATTACTGGCTGGGATCCCCTGGGAAACTCTCCTGAAGGGTGTAGGAACGGAACAGAGCTGGCGGTCCTTTAAGGACACGCTTCCGAGAGTCCACGAGCTCTCCATCCCCCAGCAGAAGAAATCGAGCAGAGGAGGCGGGTGACTGGCATGGCTGAGCAAGGACCTGCAGCCACAACTGAGGGAAAAGAGGGAAATGTACAGGAAGTGGAAGCAGGGTTGAGTTGCCTGGCAGGAATACAGGCATGTCGTCTGAATGTGTAGAGATGGGATCAGGAAAGCCAAGGCTCAGATGGAGCTGAACTCGGCACAGGACGTAAAAAATAGCAAGAAGGGGTTCTTCAGATACATAGGTAGGAGGAGACAGGCCAAGGAGAGTGTTCCCCCTTTGATAAATGAAACGGGAAAGCTGGCCTCCTCAGACATGGAGAAAGCTGAGGTACTCAATAAGTGCTTTGCCTCAGTCTTCACTGGTGGTCAAGTTTCCTATGTCTGTCAGTACCCTGAAGCTCCAGGAGAGGGTGAGAGGAGCAGATTCCATCCCACTGTGACAGTGGAACAAGTCCGGGACTGCCTAATGAAATGGGATGTCACAGAATCACAGAATTTTCATAGAATCACAGAATTTTCTAGGTTGGAAGAGACCTCAAGATCATCGAGTCCAACCTCTGACCTAACGCTAACAGTCCCCACTAAACCATTTCCCTAAGCTCTACATCTAAAGGTCTTTTAAAGACTTCCAGGGATGGTGACTCCACCACTTCCCTGGGCAGCCTGTTCCAGTGCCTCACAACCCTTTCGGTAAAGAAGTTCTTCCTAACATCTAACCTAAAACTCCCCTGGCTCAACTTAAGCCCATTCCCCCTCGTCCTGTCACCAGGCACGTGGGAGAACAGGCCAACCCCCACCTCGCTACAGCCTCCCTTGAGGTACCCATAGAGAGCGATAAGGTCACCCCTGAGCCTCCTCTTCTCCAGGCTGAACAAGCCCAGCTCCCTCAGCCACTCCTCGTAGGACTTGTTCTCCAGGCCCCTCACCAGCTTCGTTGCCCTTCTCTGTACCCGCTCAAGCACCTCCATGTCCTTCTTGTAGCGAGGGGCCCAAAACTGAACACAGTACTCGAGGTGTGGCCTCACCAGAGCCGAGTACAGGGGGACGATCACCTCCCTAGACCTGCTGGTCACACTGTTCCTGATACAAGCCAGGATGCCGTTGGCCTTCTTGGCCACCTGAGCACACTGCTGGCTCATATTCAACCGACTATCCACCATCACTCCCAGGTCCTTCTCTGCCTGGCAGCTCTCCAACCATTCCTCTCCCAGCCTGTAGCTCTGCTTGGGGTTATTGTGCCCCAGGTGGAGGACCCGGCACTTGGCCTTGTTGAACTTCATGCAGTTGAGCTCAGCCCATCGGTGCAGCCTATCCACATCCTCCTGCAGAGCTTTCCTACCCTCAAGCAGATCGACACACACTCCTAACTTGGTGTCATCTGCAAACTTACTGAGGGTGCACTCGATGCCCTCGTCCAGATCATCGATGAAGATATTAAAGAGGACCGGCCCCAGCACCGAGCCCTGGGGGACGCCACTAGTGACTGGCCTCCAACTGGATTTGGCTCCATTCACCACGACTCTTTGGGCCCGGCTATCCAGCCAGTTTCTAACCCAACGAAGCGTGCGCCAGTCCAAGCCAAGAGCAGCCAGTTTCTTGAGGAGAATGCTGTGGGAGACGGTGTCAAAAGCCTTGCTGAAGTCAAGGTAGACCACATCCACAGCCTTTCTCTCGTCCACCCAGCGCGTCACTTTGTCATAGAAGGAGATCAGGTTCTTCAGGCATGACCTGCCTTTCATAAAGCCATGCTGACTGGGCCTGATCGCCTGCTTGCCCCGCAAGTGCTGCGTGATGACTCTCAGGAGGATCTGCTCCATGAGCTTTCCTGGCACTGAGGTCAAACTGACAGGCCTGTAGTTTCCCGGGTCTGCCCTCCGGCCCTTCTTGTAGATGGGTGTCACATTTGCTAGCCGCCAGTCGATTGGGACCTGCCCCGATAGCCAGGACTGCTGATAAAATAGCCAGGACTGCTGATAAAATAGCCAGGACTGCTGATAAATATCAGCAATATAATATCTATATGTGTATAGAGAGAGATGGCTGATGTGGTTGCCGAGCTTCTCCCCATCATATTTGAAAAATCATGGCTGTCGGGTGAAGTCCCTGGTGACTGGAGAAAGGGAAACATGACTCCCATTTTTGAGAAAGGCCTGCAAGGAAGACCTGGGGAGCTATGGGCTGGTGAGCCTCACCTGTGTGCCTGGGAAGATCATGGAGCTGATCCTCCTGGAAGACATGCTAAGGCATGCACGAGATAAAGAGGTAATCCAAGAAAGCCAGCACGGCTTTACCAAAGGCAGATCTTGCCTGACCAATCTGGTGGCCTTCTATGCTGGAGTGATGGCATCAGTGGACAAACGAAGGGCGATGGATATCGTCTACCTGGACTTGAGCAAAGCCCTCACCACATTCCTCTCTCTAAATTGGAGAGGTATGGATTTGAAGGATGGACAGTTAGGTGGACAAAGAATCGGCTTGCTGGTTGCAACCAAAGCTTTCTGCTCAACGATTCTGTCTGGGTGGAGGCCAGTCACAAGCGGTGTCCCTCAGGGGTCGGTCTTGGGACCGGTGCTCTTCAACACCTTTATCAATGGCATAGACGATGGAATCGTCCACACCCAGGCTCAGTACTATTGCCCCGGGAGTTTCTGTCAATGTTGTTTAAAAGGCTCCTTTGATAACACATTATATTGTAGACAGTGTTATAAATTCCAAGTCAATTTAGCTTTATAAGATTTATTTATGGGGTCAATGAAAGGCAAGTAAACAGCACTGGTGTAGTGGGTTTACGTGGCAAGGTTTTGGTAGCAGGGGGCTATAGGGATGGTTTCTGTGAGAAAGATCTAGAAGCTGCCCCATGTTTGGGAAGGGCCCCATTGTTTTCCAGATCTGAGCCAATAAGCGATGTTGTTTGCGCCTCTGTGAGAGCATATTTAAGAGAGGGAAAAAAACGCTGCGCCAGACAGCAGCCGGGAGAGTCAAGGGAGTGAGAGAACAGCCTTGCAGGTGCCAAGGTCAGTGTAGAGGGAGGGGGAGAGGTGCTCCAGGCACCGGAGCAGAAGTCCCCTGCGGCCTGTGGTGAGGACCATGGTGAAGCAGGATGTCCCCCTGCAGCCCATGGAGTACCACGGTGGAGCAGGGTTCCACGCTGCAGCCCGTGGAGGAGACCACGGTGGAGCAGGTGGCCCTGCACCGATGGAGGCTGCCGCCTGTGGAAGACCCCTGCCGGAGCGGATTCCGGGCCAGAACTGTAGCCCTTGGAGAGGAGCCCACGCAGGAGCAGGTGACCCAGCAGGAGCTGCTGCCTGTAGGGGAGCCAGGTTGGAGCAGTTTTCTCCTGAGGGATGGACCCCGTGGTACGGACCCATATCTGGAGCAGTTCTGAAAGAGCTGCTGCCTGTGGGAAGCCCACACCGGATCAGTTCATCAAGGACTGCATCCCGTGGGTGGGACCCCACAGCACAGGGGACAAGAGTGACCGAGAAGGAGCGGCAGAGGAGAAGTGCTGTAGACTGACCATAACCCCCATTCCCCGTTCCCCTGCGCCGCTCGGGGGGAGGAGGTGGAAGAGGGTGGATGGGGGGAAAGGTGCTTTTGGTTTGCTTTTTCCTTTGTTTTCTCACTTCTCTCGCTTGTTAGTTGTAGGCAATAAATCTTACTATCTCCTTATGCCGAGTCTGTTTTGCCCGTTACAATAATTATTGCGTGATTTTCTTGTCCTTGTCTCAATCCTTGAGCCCTTTTCACATATTTTCTCCCCATTCCTCTTTGAGGAGGGGGAGTGAGAGAGCGGCTGTGGTGGAGCTCGGCTGCCCACTCGAGCGGAACCACGACAACTGGGTGCACGGGGACTAATTCCGTTAGTCCCAACCAGGCTGCAGCATATTGTTCTCTTCTGGATCCACAGGTATTCTATTATTAACATAAATGTTAAAAGCCTGACAGACCCAGTCCTCCGTGGACTCAAATATCGGCCAAGATACATGGGGTCTTAAGGGTTTTTTTGGCCATTTAACCATACAAAATTGAATCATTCTCGCCTTATCCTTATGTTTAGTGCTTCTAAAACTATCCCAATATCTTAACA